>NW_025950131.1:0-10293 GCF_021028975.2 Sphaerodactylus townsendi | reverse complement strand
GCAAACTTCTTGCCTTGCAGAGACCAAGCTTATTTATATCCTGTACTAGAGGTGTCATAATAACCGGGTTTCTCTTAGAAATACTCTTTAATGTTGTGTTCTTGTGATTCTCAGAAAAGCCACCTGCACTCTTCTCCTCCTGACCCCCCTCCCACAGGAGCCTTGCTTCATGGTTATTTGACATGTAGCTATCTCAAAACTGTTGCTTGAGTCAACAAACTGATCGCCAACCCATGTGATATGCGGAAAGCACCCAAATTTAGACAAGACATAGACAGGGAAGAAAGAGGAGGTGAAATACTAATTAGCCAATCATTAATTCAATGCTGCTTGTTGGCGTATCATTATAAAAATATGAATGTATTGCTAGGCAAAATTAAGTCCTGGACCCAACTAGATCTAGTTAGCAAGAGCTCTAGTAATAAACTTTCACTGATTTTTCAACCATTTGCCTTTTTGCAGCTGAATCGCGTGGTCTTGTGACCTTTGACACTCAAAGGGGGGCAGAGTTGTCAGTTTCTAAAGCTGGCATTAACGTGGGGCCAGCGAGGTCAGGGAGGCCGAGGTGAGGACTTGCCCCAACCAGCTCCCCCGGACCCTATGCAGGCAAGTGGGACCCAGGACCATTTTTGGCTGACATTGCTGACCCTGCACCACCAGACACCCAAGCCGGCTTTCGTCCTGATTGAGGGCGTGCAGGGTTTTCTGTTTAGATTGGGACCAAGCGCTGTCAGACCATCAGCCGGATTCCTGTTTGGTCAGTGAAGATTTTTTGTTGTTGTTGAAAGGCCGGGTTCAGGGCCACCTAGATTAGGACTGAACGCATACAGCACGTATTGGTAAAAGTACACTCCGTAATTAGGCAGAGAGCGTCTGTCAGTAGGATGACACTTTTGGTAAAAAAAAAGACCTTGTTAAGAGAACAAGGGTCTTTTGAAATGCATGCATTGTTGTTCATGGTGATATTTCTTTGTTATTGAAGTGCCTTGGTAGCCAGGCTGCAAACTTCTGAAAGTAAAGAATTCTGTGTTATTGAAGGAAGTGCCTTGGTAGCCCAGGCACAAAACTTTTTGAAAATAAAAGAATTCTGTGTTATTGAAGTGCCTTGGTAGTCAGGCACAAACTATTGAAGTAAAGAATTTTGTACTATTGAATTTTGTAGAATTAATTGTTAGAAATGTAAAGAATTTTGTCCTTTTGAATTTTGTAGAATTGATTGTTAGAAAAGTGAAGAATTTTGACTGTTGTAATTGAAATATTGTAGAATCTGTTGTTAGACATTTTGTGTGCAACTTAAGTTGGTGTTAGATTATTGTTAACTGAACTGTGTTTTAGATCTGTGTTAGATGTGTGTTAGATCATTGTTAAGAATTATTGAATTTTAAACCTGTGTAATTGTATTCAAGCCACCGAGGACGAAACATGGGACAATCAGGCAGTAAGCCCCAGGACCAACACCCAGTGTTAGCACACCTCTGGGAGTGTGTCCTGTGGAACTGGAAGAAAGTTGAGCAAGGGCTCAGCAAACAGAAAATGATAAAATACTGTACACTCCATTTGGCCCACAGCACGGAAGCCATCTGGGGATCCCACAGTGGGATGCAAATGTAACCTTTGGCCCAGATGTTTTCACGGGCATGGACTTACTGGTTTTAAGAGGAAATTTGGCAAAACTCTAATATTTGTATGTATTTCATATTATGAATCCCAAAGCGTTGTGATGAAAATGTTAAGTTAGAAAGCAAAATATGTTGTTTTGATAGATCCTCTGAAGGTGCCAGAGAAAGCCTGATCTGCTTTCACAGTCTGATCCACCTCCCAGTTATACTCTGCAGACAGCTCCTCCGTTGCTCTGCACCCCTCCCCAACAGGCTCTGCCAGTCTCACCCACCTCTGCCTCGGTGAATGACTCGGCACCTCCATCCAAAGTGCAGGCTGTTGATACGACCCTGAAAACCCCGGTCGAGACTCCTGTTTCCATTTACCCCCTTGTTCAGCAAACCACTGTTTTTCCCCCTATGCCTCAAAGGGCGGCTTCCTCATCTGTCAGAACATTTCGGCATGAGGCACAGGGACCTTCAAAGATTTCTAAATTGTCAAAATTAAAGGGCCAGTTTTTCCAGTCAGCCTCAAAAAGTTATTTCTACACTTAATGCGCTTTTTGCCATCCACCAGCCAACTTGGGAAGATGTCAAAGCGTTAGCTTGAGGTTGGTGTTTTTCAGAAGTAGAAATGGGCCCCAGGTGGAGGAACTTTTCCAAGATGCCAAAGAGAGCCCAGCACAGTTTCTCCAACGCTTTGCAAGTTACCATTAGACAGTTTACCTCTGAGAAGATCCTGATGGTCCAAACACCCAATTCTGCCTAACCCTACCCCACTGATGGCAACAGCTGTTGGCATGATTCAGACTGAAGGGGTCAGGGGCACAGTCCACCCCCTGAGTAGGATAGAAAGTGAGGGTGGCAGATCAACCCATGACCTTTTTAAGTGATGCTGGAGCAGCTCTCTCTCTGCTGTAAGCAGAGCCCTTCCCATCCGCACTGAAAAATGTAGGATTTCGGTCCAAGGAGCCACAGGAACACCGTCCACCATTCAGTAGCAGCCTCCAGAAATCTGTCTACAGAATTGTGATACCCCCATTTGAACTGAATTTATCTATTTACCCACACCAAGCTTGTGTGAATCTATTGGGATGAAACTTTTTGCATTCTACAAAGGCTGTCATTGAGTTTTTGGGAGATGAGGCACAGACCACCCAGGAGGAATTCTTTTGAGAACAGGAATAGATTTCTGGCGAGGAAAGACATCCCTCCAGCTCCCTAAATTGAAGGAGCTGGCTGATGATTGGGACTGGTCTAAAGTTGAGCCAGGAGTCTGGGACAATGGAAAGCCAGTATTAGCTGTCACTTGTCCCCCAGTTGTGGTCAAGCTTCACCCAAATGTCACCCCAGTGAATATCAGGCAGTACAGGCTGAAAAAGGATTTATTACCTGGTCTAGCAGTGGTCATTGATTGACTCCTTGAGGGGGGTGTTCTCCTTCCTCTCCGTGCAGAAGATAGCCCCTAGAACAGTCGGATAACGTTCAAAAAAAACCATCTAGTGAAGTGAGGATGGTTACATGACCTCTTGAGCCATAAATGCCTGTACTGAAGACTTGTACCAAAGCGTTCCTGATCCTTATCACGTTACTCTCCGCCTTATGTTCAGAACTTATCTACTATACTGTCCTTGACCAGAAAGATGCATTCTTCTGTGTGTTCCCCTGCACCCCGATAGCCAACTAATGCTTGCCTTTACCTACCATTCCGAGGGTCAAGAAGCCAGCAGAGCCTGTTGAAGGCGTCTGCCCCAGGGTTTCAAGAACTCCCCGGTTATCTTTGGTCAAGCGCTAGCCCGAGATCTGCGTGAGTGGGCCGGAGCCGGTTTCAGCGTTGTCCTGCTGCAGTATGTTGATAGCTTCCTTCTGGCAGCTGAGAGTCGCGAAGGAGTGCACCATGCTGCATCAGTTTCTCTTCTGAATTTTTCTCTATGATTGTGGCTATCAGGTCTCCAAAAAGAAAGCCCAGTTAATGGTTCAACAGAAGGTTAAGCTTTTTAGGTCATGATCTCTGCAGCGGGCAGAGATCCTTGGCACCTGAGCGAGAGTTGAAGCCATCAACAGGCTCCCAATCACAGTGACTCCCTTGGAACTGTGCTCCTTTCTTGGCTTGGCCAGCTATTGCAGATTGTAAATCTGGGACTATAAGAACATTGCAAAATCTCTCTATAAGATCCTGGCGACAGCAGACCACCAGCGACTTCCCTATTTGCCCGAACCTCGCAAAAGTCAGGCGCCCGGGTAACACAACTGAAGGCCAGGCGGATAGAAGCTCCAGGTCTTCACCTCCCAGACCCAGAAGAAGGGGTTACGACCTCTACATCGCAGCCCGGTGCCGAGCTGATGGTCAAAGAATAGCCCGTAGTGTCCTGACTCAGCCTTCCTCCATGGGACCTCGGGTGATTGCCTGCTTCAACAAGCGCTTAGATGACACAGCCTCTGACTGGCCCGTTTGCTTACAGGCAGTGGCAGCGGCAGCCCTGCTGGCCCAAGAAGCCCAGAAGTTTACCTTTAGAGAGTCTATCAAGATCCTGTCTCAACACTCCATTAGAACCATTCTGAAAGTGCATGGACCAGTTTGGCTAACTTCGGCCCGCCTGATGAAGGATACCAAAGCAGTTCTCTTGGAACACCCAGAAGTCTACATTGAGACCTCTGTTCGCAACAATCCAGCTACTTTCCTTCACCCTCTTGGAGCAGAACCTAATGACACCATGAAAGATGTCTCCTTCCAAAAAAAAAAAAACGATTGTGTGTCTGTCATTGACTACCAGACAAAAAGCCAGACCAGACCTTGAAGATGTTCCCTTATTATATTCAGAGATCCTTTACACTGATGGTTCCAGTTTCATGATGGATGGCTCCCGCCACACAGGATGGGCAGTAGTAAATGAAAATGGGCATTCGGTCAAGTGCGGCTCCCTTACTGCCAGCTGCTCAGCTCAACGTGCCGAGCTCGAAGCCATGTTGCAAGCCCTTAAAGTCTCAGCTGAAAAAGAAGTCACCATTTATACAGACAACAAGTATGTCTGAGAGGTCCTGCATGCCTTTGCCAACCTCTGGCGAGAAAAAAAAAAGACTTCTAGATCAGCCGGATTTCCCCATCCGTCATGCTGCTGCAGTCTCCCAACTCTTGGAAACTGTAAGACTTCCAAAGCTGCTATCCATCGTCCATTGCAAGGGACACCAAAAGAGAGACACTCTAGTGGCCAAAAGAAATCGAGCCGCGGACTTGGCAGCACGCGAAGCAGCCCTTCTGCCCCTCTTAGCCGATGACTCGTGTGTTGTGGCAACAGCCATCTCCTTCCCTGATGATGCCCCTGTCTATACAGAAGCTGAGGAGGCACTTGCCGGTTCCCTGGGATATGTAAACAGCGAGGCCGACAATGCTTGGCTCATTCATCCTGACACCCGACGCCACTGGATTCCAGATGCCCTCAAACGTTCCATCTGTCAACAGTTACACACGCAGTTCCATCTTGGAGAAGACAAACTGATTGAACTATGGAAACAGTACTTCCAGAGTCAAAGTCCTGTTCGCCCTTTGTTGCACCATATTGTTCAAATGTGTCAAACTTGTCAACAGGTCAACCCAGCTCACAATCATCCACACCCCAAGTACTCCCCATTGTCTTGTCCATCATCTGCCTCACACCCCGGAGAAAACTTAAATTCTCTCCATTTGAACGTGTGTTCAGTAGACCTTGGCCCTTAAAGGCACCTGGCACCCAGAAAGGCAAGCTAAAAATTGGGGAGGGTATTCAGAAAAGAATGGTTATGTCTTTGTCTCGGTCTCTGGCCCCCTGTCGTTTTCTCTCCCCGCAGGAACGTCCCTTCAACTTAGACGGTCCACTTCATGATATCGAGCCTGGTGATTGGGTGGTCACCAAGGTTCCAGAGCCCGAGAATTGGACCGTGCGCCCTCTGTTAGACGATTCAGTCAAAGATCTCCAGTTCCTCTTCAAGCGTCAGCCTCCTACAGTTCCTGCTCCTGAAAGTCCTGAGACGCACCTAGGCCGCTCAGGCGAACAACTGCATCCCTCTGAAATTCCTGCACCCGAAAGCCCTGAGACGCACCTAGGCCGCTCAGGTGAACTGTGACAGCCTCCAGCATCCCTGACTCTTCTAAGATCCCTGAGACGCACCCAGGCTGCTCAGGTGAACGACTCATCAGCTGAAAAGACTGAACTCTATGACAGGAGGTCCCCATCCAGAACTCACGCTTGATACCTTTCATGATCCTGGCCCAAGGGGGGGAGGTTGTTTATTTAGTAGTGTTCACGGGACGACCCCATCCCAGTGTTTCTAAATATCGGGTATTCCCCCATTTCCCACAACCTGCTCCTGTGGTGCCCCCAAACAGAATTCCTGCTAACATTGATCTAAGTTCTGTGCAAGTTCTGTGCATTGATTTAAGTTCTTGCACCCTAGAAGCCCCAGTTCTGATCCCAGTGTGTTTGGGAGATATTGCCCTTTGTCTAGTCACTTCTTAGCTCCTTTGGCAGTGGGCTTGTCATGATGACTCACATTTGAATTCAGATTCTACTCTAGCTCTTAATTTTCTCCTTGCGACTGAAAGCGGCGTCTGCGGCAAGTTTAACCTGTCCAATTGCTGCCTGCAGATTGATGACCATGGTAAGGCTATTGAGGAGATCACTGACCGCATAAAGAAACTGGCCCATGTTCCAGTCCGTGGACTGGTGTTCAAGATACTGGGCTAAGAGGTTTCCTGGGGTCTCTGTTCTCAGCAAATTGGTGAAAAAGGATTGCATTTATTGTCTTATGTGCAGGGGCTGGTTTTCTGTTTGTCCCCTGTCTGATTCCCTGTTTCACTCATTTCATCTCTAGGGTAGTAAAAAAAGATGCAGCTGCATCAGATAACCCCACCTCAGCCATCTCCTAAACCTGCGGTTCCAGCTATGGCTCTCAAAAGAGTCCAGAGGTCCTTCAAGCCTCCTCATCCTGATACCATTCCCTTAACCCCGTCTCTGTAGGTTACACAACGCAGAGAGTCCTTGAGGGGGGAATTGTAAGGTGAACCCCAAAAGATTTTAAAGGCCTCTCTGCTGAAGCTTAAACACCTACAGAGAAAAACTTTGAAAAGCATTTTATTTTCTGAAAAGCATTCTTTTTGCAAACATGCTAAGATGCCCTGACCGCAAACTTCTTGCCTTGCAGAGACCAAGCTTATTTATATCCTGTACTAGAGGTGTCAAAACCACGAGGTTTCTCTTAGAAATACTCTTTAATGTTGTGTTCTTGTGATTCTCAGAAAAGCCACCTGCACTCTTCTCCTCCTGACCCCCTCCCTAGGGAGCCTTGCTTCATGGTTATTTGACATGTAGCTATCTCAAAACTGTTGCTTGAGTCAACAAACTGGTCGCCAACCCACGTATACCGGAAAGCACCCAAATTTAGACAAGACATAGACAGGAAGAAAGAGGAGGTGAAATACTAATTAGCCAATCATTAATTCAATGCTGCTTGTTGACGTATCATTATAAAAATGAATGTATTGCTAGCAAAAGCTGTCCTGGACCCAACTAGATCTAGTTGTAAGAGCTCTGGTAATAAACTTTCACTGATTTTTCAACCATTTGCCTTTTTGCAACTGAATCGCGTGGTCTTGTGACTGACACTCAAGGGGCAGAGTTGTCAGTTTCCTGGCGCCCAACGTGGGGCCCGCGAGGTCGGGAGGCCGGGGTGAGGACTTGCCCCAACCAGCTCCCCCGGACCTAGCAGGCAAGTGGGACAGGACCGGCGTTTTTGGCTGACATTGCTGACCCTGCACCACCAGACACCCAAGCCGGCTCTCGTCCTGATTGAGGACGTGGGGTTTTCTGTTTGGATTGGGACCAGCGCTGTCAGACCATCAGCCGGATTCCTGTTTGGTCAGTGAATTTTTTTGTTGTTGAAAGTGCGGGTTCAGGGCCACCTTGCGTTAGGACTGAACGCCTGGCACACGTATTGGTAAGTACACTCCGTAAGTCGGCAGAGACGTCTGTCTGTAGGATGTACTTTTGGTAAAGGAAAAAGACCTTGTTAAGAGAACAAGGGTCTTTGAAATGCATGCATTGTTGTTCATGGTGATATTTCTTTGTTATTGAAGTGCCTTGATAGTCAGGCACAAACTTTTGAAGTAAAGAATTCTGTGTTATTGAAGTGCCTTGATAGTCAGACACAAACTTTTGAAGTAAAGAATTCTGTGTTATTGAAGTGCCTTGGTAGTCAGGCACAAACTATTGAAGTAAAGAATTTTGTACTATTGAATTTTGTAGAATTAATTGTTAGAAATGTAAAGAATTTTGTCCTTTTGAATTTTGTAGAATTGATTGTTAGGAAAGTGAAGAAGTTTGTTCTATTGTAATTGAAATATTGTAGAATCTGTTGTTAGACATTTTGTGTGCAACTTAAGTTGGTGTTAGATCATTGTTAACTGAAGTGTGTTTAAATCTGTGTAATTGTATTAAAGCCTGAGTTGAAACACGGAACAATCAGGCAGTAAGCCCCAGGACCAACACCCAGTGTTAACACCTCTGGAGTGTGTCCTGCGGAACTGGAAGAAAGTTGAGCAAGGGCTCAGCAAACAGAAAATGATAAAATACTGTACCTCCATTTGGCCACAGCACAAACCATCTGGGATCCCACAGTGGGATGCAAATGGCACCTTTGACCCAGATGTTTTACGGGCACGGACTTACTGGTTTAAGGAGGAAATTTGGCAGAACTCTAATATTTGTATGTATTTCATATTATGAATCCCAAAACGTTGTGATGAAAATGTTAAGTTAGAAAGCAAAAATGTTGTTTTGAAATCGTCCTCTGAGTGCCAGAGAAAGCCTGATCTGCTTTCACAGTCTGATCCACCTCCCAGTTATACTCTGCAGACAGCTCCTCCGTTGCTCTGCACCCCTCCCCAACAGGCTCTGCCAGTCTCACCCTCTGCCTCGGTGAATGACTCGGCACCTCCATCCAAAGTGCAGGCTGTTGATACGACCCTGAAAACCCCGGTCGAGACTCCTGTTTCCATTTACCCCCTTGTTCAGCAAACCACTGTTTTTCCCCCTATGCCTCAAAGGGCGGCTTCCTCATCTGTCAGAACATTTCGGCATGAGGCCTGGGGACCTTCAAAGATTTCTAAATTGTCAAAATTAAAGGGCCAGTTTTCCAGTCAGCCTCAAAAAGTTATTTCTACACTTAATGCACTTTTTGCCATCCACCAGCCAACTTGGGAAGATGTCAAAGCATTAGCCGAGTTGGTGTTTTCAGAAGTAGAAATGGGCCCCGGGTGGAAGAACTCTTCCAAGATACCAAAGAGAGCCCTGCACAGTTTCTCCAATGCTTGCAAGATGCCATTAGACAGTTTACCTCTGAAGATCCTGATGGTCCAAACACCCAATTCTGCCTAACCCTACCCCACTGATGGCAACAGCTGTTAATGATTCAGACTGAAGGGGTCAGGGGCACAGTCCACCCCCTGAGCCCCGGATAAAAGTGAGGGTGGCAGATCAACCCATGACCTTTTTAATTGATACTGGAGCAGCTCTCTCTGCTGTAAACCGACCCCTTCCCATCACTGAAAAATGTAGGATTTTGGTCCAAGGAGCCACAGGAACACAGTCCACCATTCAGTATCAGCCTGCAGAGATCTCTCTCCCAAATTGTGATACCCCCATTTGAACTGAATTTATCTATTTACCTGAAGCTTGTGTGAATCTATTGGGATGAAACTTTTTGCATTCTACAAAGGCTGTCATTGAGTTTTTGGGAGATGAGGCACAGACCACCAGAATTCTTTTGAGAACAGGAATAGATTTCTGGCGAGGAAAGACGTCCCTCCAGCTCCCTAAGTGAAGGAGCTGGCTGATTGGGACTGGTCTAAAGTTGAGCCAGGAGTCTGGGACAATGGAAAGCCAGGATTAGCTGTCACTTGTCCCCCAGTTGTGGTCAAGCTTCACCCAAATGTCACCCCAGTGAATATCAGGCAGTACAGGCTGAAAAAGGATTTATTACCTGGTCTAGCAGTGGTCATTGATTGACTCCTTGAGGGGGGTGTTCTCCTTCCTCTCCGTGCAGAAGATAGCCCCTAGAACAGTCCGATCTTGGCCGTTCAAAAAAAACCATCTAGTGAAGTGAGGATGGTGCATGACCTGCGAGCCATAAATGCCTGTACTGAAGACTTGTGCCAAAACGTTCCTGATCCTTATACGTTACTCTCCGCCTTATGTTCAGAACTTATCTACTATACTGTCCTTGACCAGAAAGATGCATTCTTCTGTGTTCCCCTGCACCCCGATAGCCAGCTCATCTTTGCCTTTACCTACCATTCCGAGGGTCAAGAAGCCAGCAGAGCCTGTTGAAGGCGTCTGCCCCAGGGTTTCAAGAACTCCCCGGTTATCTTTGGTCAAGCGCTAGCCCGAGATCTGCGTGAGTGGGCCAGACCGGACAGCGTTGTCCTGCTGCAGTATGTTGATAACCTCCTTCTGGCAGCTGAGAGTGCGAAGGAGTGCCATGCTGCATCAGTTTCTCTTCTGAATTTTCTCTATGATTGTGGCTATCAGGTCTCCAAAAAGAAAGCCCAGTTGGTTCAACAGAAGGTTCGCTTTTTAGGTCATGATCTCTGCAACGGGCAGAGATCCTTGGCACCTGAGCGAGTTGAAGCCATCAACAGGCTCCCAATCACAGTGACTCCCGC
>NW_025950130.1:0-10297 GCF_021028975.2 Sphaerodactylus townsendi | reverse complement strand
ATTATTATTATTATTATTATTATTATTATTATTATTATTATTATTATTATTGTTGTTGTTGTTGTTGTTGTTGTTGTTGTTGTTGTTGTTGTTGTTGTTGTTGTTGTTGTTGTTGTTGTTGTTGTTGTTGTTGTTGTTAATTCGATTTGATAAACTGCCCTACCCCCAAAGGGCTCAGAATTCAGATATTAGAATTCTTCAGAATGAGGAGGTGCACATATACTTACAGGCATGCTTCCCATCCCCAGAAATGCTTGGTGAGAGTTTTGAGGCATGAGGGTTAGATTCATCCTTTGTGGGTCTGAGGAGGCCTTTGCAGCCCGAGCAAGAAGTGATCCTGTTCTCCCTGCTGCTTTCTGACCTCTCCTGACTCCGATCTACCACCTCTTCATCTCTCACATATCAGTTAATCCTGTATTATTCTAATTTGCATATTTTCTGCCCCCTCTTCTGTGTTTGCTTCTGATCTGTGGCGTTCTTCACCCGACCATTCTGTGGTAGAAGATAATTTCCCTCGGAGGAAAGCGCCGTAAAATGGCGGATGGAAGAATGTGTTCGATCAGTGAATTATCCTTTTCTCTTTAAACAAAACCAACCCTTCCCTGGCTTAACATTTATTTATTTCAGCTGGTCTGTATCTAATATATGGTCATCTTAGGGTTGCCAACGTCTAGGTAGGCCCTGGAAATCTTTTGGAATTATAGCTATGGAGATCAGTCCCTTGAAAGAAATTGCTTCTTTTGAAGGTTGAGTTTATGGTGTCATATTCCAGCCCTTCCCCAAACCCTACCCTTCCCAAATTCCACCTCCATATCTCCAGGAATTTCCAGCCCCAAACTGGCAGCCCTAGTTTTATTTATTATTTATTTATTTGTCAGATTTATAGGCTGCCTCACCCGGAGGGCTCGAGGCGGCTCACAATATAGCTGTTCTCCAAGACAGCAAATCAATACAAAAATATAACTTAAGCCCATTAAAACTTAAGCAGCAATTACTAGGAATAAATACAAATTAAAACAACAGAAGTTGTTAAAAACAGGCGCCCGATCTAAAGGCCAAAAGGGGAGGGGGTAGGCAGGGCCCAAGATGGAATCAGGGCCCAACCAAGATGGAAAACAGGCAGCCTCAGTGGGGGGCGGTAGAACCGCGGCCAGCCCCCCCAAAAGCCCGGTGGAATAGCTCCGTCTTACAGGCCCTGCGGAACTCACCAAGGTCCCGCAGGGCCCGGACAGCTGGAGGTAGAGCATTCCACCAGGCAGGGGCCAGAGCTGTATCCTACTGCTGTGTTCATTCGGTACCGTTTGTTCCTCTTACAAGTGGCTGTTCTGCCAGAAGAAGAACCTTTTGTGTTGGAGGAAAATGTATTATGCTGGGGGAACATACCAGGGACAGTGGAAGTAGAACGGTTGGATGCAAGGCAGCTCGAGATAGACTAGCTCAGGGATCGCCAACCTTTTTGAGCCCGTGGGCACCTTTGGAATTGTAACACAGGACTGGGCATAACCACCAAATGTCTGCCCCTGAAGGTGGAGCCGACCACACAGCATCAAAGAATGAAGTTATGCATAACTTACTAGTAACTTCTCAACAGATTCCCAATGGCCAGTCAGAAGCCCTCCTGGCCACCCACTTTCTAACAACACTTCATGGGCATCAGGAAAGGTGTCTGTGGACATCAGGTTAGGGCAGTGATGGCGAACCTATGGCACGGGTGCCAGAGGTGGCACTCGGAGCCCTCTCTGTGGGCACACGCACAGAGAGTTTGTCATGTGGATGGTGGAAAATCACCCACACACACACACCTAGGCTGACCTGGGTCACTGAGCATGATGTGCACGCACCACGGTGAGCAGGGAGAACTCGGCTGGTAGGCCTGGTGCCTGTGCTCCGGGTGGCTGCTGTCTGAGGGAGGGGGTGCAGAGGAGGCAGAGATGCTAGAGAGGCACAGAGCGGTGCATGCGAGACTTGCTGGAGGCTAGAGCCAGGTGGCCCCTGCCTGAGCAGGTGGGGCAGAGGAAGAGGGAGCCAACCGTTTTTTTCTAAACTAAAACCTCAGCATTCAGGTTAAATTGTCGGCACGTTGCGATAAATAAGTGGCGTTTGGGTTGCAATTTGGGCACTCGGTCTCAAAAAGGTTCACTAACACTGGGTTAGGGAAACCTCGATTAGTTAAAATCAATAAATGCTGAAGTAAAGCGGGGTTTAGTTTTGGCCTTCTCCAGATTCCATTTCAGTTTTCAGTTTTATTTCTTGTATTTACAAAGCAATTGTAAGAGATTGCTACTTTTAAGATCTTTGGATTTGATGGCCTTCGAAAGGCGTGACTGTTTAGAATTACACTGTTAGCTCTCTGGCTCGGATTGTTAGTCCATTGCATGGGATTTGTCTTCTTCAGAGCCTTCCGGCGCTTTCCTGACATATACTACTCCTAACAAATAGATGTTCACAGCAGGAAGAGACTTTGAGGTGTTCAAAAGGTGAGGTTTGTGTGTCTCAGTTACATTTTCTTCAGCTCCAGCAGAAACTCTTCAGTTTGTAGAAGCTGTCAATTGCGTCACAGCAATAAATTGACTTTAACTGAAGAGGGGGAAATTGTTCATGTTTAACATGAGACTGTTTCAAAGGAAAGGGAAAACCAGGAGAGACTGGATGGTGTTGTACAATACTTTTTGGCAAATGGTGCGCTGATATACTCATGCCTGCAGGACAAAGGCGAAGGGGGAATCTTTCCTTTGAATAAAAGGGACTCATTCTGTTTTCATCCTTTATTGATCAAAGGGCTCGCAAAGCTGTAGCCTCCAGTAAGGAATTGATAGACACAGTTTTGGGAGATGGAAAATAACCAGAGGGCCTAACTGATCAATACTCAACACATAGTTCATTGTTCAACGGAATGGGCTCTGTGCTGGGCGCCCTCATCCCTGGAATTAGGCATTTCATATTAGGGGCAATCGGCCATTGCCTGAAAGTCCCTGTGGGGTATTCTGAATGCTGTCCCTGTAACAAGTCTTGATTCAGGAGGGCTCATGAAGTACAGTAAAAACTGCTTAAAAAACCCCTGTAATACAGCTGCATGAAATCAAAACGTATTTTTCACATGTACCTTGATGAGTGATGTTCAGTTCCCATTTCAGTGAATGTGAGAATGTTCAAAAAGCCCTTCTGAATCTTTCCCACACAATGGGCAACCACTTTTTTGGAGAATAGGACACAGAGTCTGAGGCTCTTGGCACTGGGATTCAGAGGCTGACTATCTCTGTGTGTGGATGTTCCTTTGGGTCACCATGGACTCACACAACTGACTTCTCTTTTATTTAACAGATTTTTTTAGGATTCCATGTGGTTTTGGGTTGAGGTTCGACCAGATCCATATTTGTTCAAGTGGACTGGAAAGGGTCCAACTCGCCTTTGTCAACACGCGTGACATTTAATGGAGTTCAGCCAAAACCTGTGCAGAGTTTTTAGCACTCCTTAATATAACAGTCTTCATTTTCCAAAAAGCCGGTGTGCTCTGCCTAAAAATGTCCTAAAAGTCAAAGTTTTCCTGAAGGGCAGACCTACAATCACTGCTTTAAAAATGAGAACACTTGTGAATGGCATACGGTTTAAGAAAAAAACAGTATGACATTTTAAAAAGCAATACAGTGGAGCTGGTTGTTGTTATTCAGAAGGGCTGAAAGCTTCCCCATGTCTGTTTTGTTCCTCTTTCCCCAGTGGGTGAGCTTTACAGTCTGGCTGGCATTCCGTCACCAATCCTTACTGGTATTTAGACAATACCAATGCTGAGACTGGACAGAAAGGAATTACTGACTGCAAAGAACTTGCAGCCCTTCCCTGCCAAACCTAATTGACTTTAAGCTGACAAGAGGACAGGGAAATCTCTTTTGCCCTCGTGAATTGACAATTCATTAGAAAGATCTGCGAGGAGATGTGCCTAGATGTGAACTGAAGGGCTTTTCAAGCAGATTCTGAATGCGCGGGGATTGTTTTCTTAAACAAAATGATAGACAATTAAAAATACAGCCATGTTTTTCTGAATGTACCTTTGTAACTTTAACTCACTTCAGGAATGCCAGCAACTCACAAAGACTATGTGGCATTATGGCATTATGAACATATGAGAACATGTAAGAAAAGCCCTGCTGGATCAGACCAGTGGTCCATCTAATCCAGCCAGGGCCGGAGTGAGGGGGAACTGCAGCGGGGGCATGCATACGCCCTGTGCCCTGCCACGCCCCCGCAACGTGCCCAGTGTGTTGCGCCCCCCAACCAGTGGTGGGATCCAAAAATTTTAGTAACAGGTTCCCTCGCCAGCCCCCCCTCAGCAAAGGGGGCAGAGGTGTACCTAGGCAAACCTGAGCCCTGGGCAAAACCTGAGTTGGATGCCCCCCCATGGGCAGCCACCCCACCACGACCCCAAAAAAATTTTTTGCACCAGGTCATTTCTAAATCATTATCACATTATAGAAAATGCCCCAACTCACAAACCTGAACACAGCAATGGTGAAACACACAGGTTCTTTGATAGGGACTGGTGTGATAAAAGGTATGAAAGGCTGAGAATCAATGAATTGCAGTACCTGAAAGGGATTAACCCAGTTCAGGGAGTTACATTATTAGTCGCAATTGCTATACGGAACCTTCACGTTCAAAGGCAGGATGCCTCTCGGGGAGGCGAGGGCGGGGAGATGGAAAAGCGGACCCAATTAGTAACCCCCTCTCGGCACACACAAATAATTAGTAACCCACTCTCGGGAACTGGTGAGAACCTGCTGGATCCCACCTCTGCATAGAGATGCTGGAATTTCAAAGACCTCATCATCCAAAGAGCGGGATGATCTTGAGTGCCTCCCTATGATTGAGGGTGTTTAGGATGTGGAGGGATATCTCGGTGCCCTATTGAAGACGGGGACAGAGGCTCTCCTATGATTTAGCACATTTCTCTAATTAAAGTCTTGGAGCAGTCTGTGTTGTCCAAAACATCCTTCAAGGCAGTTTCCCACAGAGCCGCCGTTAAATGTGTTGCCCTCTCATTCTGGGCTTTTGGTGTTAGTGATTAACAGGCACTAAATGCTTTTGTGTTATCTGCCTCCCAAAGCAAAACAGGCACGTGCCATAACTGTTGTTCTGCGCCATCTTGGCATTGCATATTTTTGAAACGAAGCCATGTTTACCAGACACACGCTAAAAAACTTAGATGCCTGTGGTAAAAAAAACAACAACCCAGGAAGGCCTCGAATGACTTCCTGCCCTCATGGTGGTAAAAAGGGGCCTGGGGGATGAGCACAGTCCCCAAAGGAGCACTACATGCTCCTTCGGGCAGAAAACACCCGCTTGAGAAGGAGAGGAGAGCACTTCTTGTTCAGTGAATTTTCTGGAAAGCTTTGGTAAGTCCTTCTCCATGGCCGGCCTATGGGCCTTTCCTTCATCATGAAAGCAATCCCTTCTGTGCCGTGCGCGTTATCTCAGCTGCTGCATCCCTCAAGTGCGCCCGGGCGTCCCCACGACCCCGCGTTCTGCGTGAGGTCATCAAAAGGCGCCGCCTCTCCAGCCAGCCAGGGATGCCGTGACGCTGAGGCGCCGCGATCGGGGCAGCTGCCAGGCTGCTTCTCTGTGGTCCCCCCCCCGTCATGGAGTGTTTGGCTGACCCCGCACTACTTGAAGAGAGTAGCACGGGGCTTAAGGTAAGTGGGGAAAGGCCCTATGTCAGTGCAGTCCCCCAGATGTGCAAACAAAGAAGGCCACTTGATGAACACCAGTTCCAGCTAAGAGTATCACCGTTTTTGTTGCGTGATCTCTCAAGCCCGTTTTTGGAGAGGGGCGACTTGGGATTAAATAAGCCATGGTTTGCTTGTTTGCTTTCTTCAGTCCTGTAGAAAAAGGTATATTTTAGGAATTCTTATCAACGATAAACTTCTTCTGTGGTGGTGCAAAGTGTTGTCAAGATGCAGCTGATTTGCAGTGACCCAGTGGGGTTTTGAAAGCGAGGAGGAGGAGGAGGAGGAGAAGGAGGAGAAGAAGAAGAAGAAGTAGAAGAAGAAGAGGAGGAGGAGGAGGAGGAGGAGGAGGAGTTTGGATTTATATCCCCCTTTCTCTCCTGCAGGAGACTCGAAGGGGGTCACAATCTCCTTGCCCTTCCCCCCTCACAACAAACACCCTGTGAGGTGGGTGGGGCTGAGAGAGCTCCGAGAAGCTGTGACTAGCCCAAGGTCACCCAGCTGGCGTGCGTGGGAGTGCACAGGCTAACCCTGGAATTCTTGGGACAGCCCTCCACAGCTCAGGCGGCAGAGCTGGGAATCAAACCCGGTTCCTCCAGATTAGATACACGAGCTCTTAACCTCCTGCGCCACTGCTGCTCCTATTGTTTGCCGTTGCTTGCCTCTGCATAGCAGGTCTTCTGGCTGGCCAGCATCTCATGTGACGCTCGAGTCACTCTATTGCGCTGCCCAGAATCCCCCCCTCAGCATATCCGGTTTCCAGGGTCCTGCTTCAAAGTTCCTGGGCCAACCAACTGTTTTTTTTTTAAGTTTGAAAACCACTGATTTAGACTTTTCCAGAATTGATTTTGACCTAAAGCCATTTGGAAGAAGCCTGGCTGGATCCAACTTTCAAATCAAGGGTGTTTGAAACGTTCTGTGGGACTGCGGCATCCGGCAGAAAGGAGAAGAACTTCTTATGCCAAAGGGCGCTTGGCAGCTCCCTGCAGAACTGGAGGGTGCGGCTCCGCTCCGCTTCCTTAAAATATTTGTTTGTAATTTTATGACAGATTAAATATCTTGAATAAATTCTGCTAACAAAAAAAGAGTAGTCATTTATCTCTTTTTTTTGGCCAGGAGTACTTGCATTCTGTGCTTTAGCACTTTTTTTAAAAAGAAAAAGAAAATACCAATCTTTTAGGATCCATCTTTCAAGTTTAGGATTCAGGGGCAACCAAGGATAGCATCTGGAACTCCTGCTTTAGAAAATCAATGTAAATATTTGTTTTTAACAGTTGCAATGTGTTTTTTTATTTATTTAAAAGATTTCTCCCCACCTTCTACCATTTATATTATTCAGAATTGCCTATAAAATCCATTTTATGAAAAAAGAATAATCTGTCAATGCATGGAATCTGGTAGACAGATGTTGCTTCCATGTCTTTCACTGATACCGTTTCCCCGAATATAAGACATCCCCTGAAAATAAGACGTAGTAGAGGTTTTGCTGAAGTGCGAAATATAAGGCATCCCCCGAAAGTAAGACATAGCAAAGTTTTTGTTTGGAAGCACGCCCGTCGAACAGAACCCAGAAAAATAAGACATCCCCTGAAAATAAGGCATAGCGCATCTTTGGGAGCAAAAATTAATATAAGACATGGTCTTATTTTCGGGGAAACACGGTAGCTCTTCCAGGCTTCAAGGAGAAGAGTTGGTTTTTATACCGCACTTTTCTTTACCTTTGAGGAGTTTGACAGTGGCTTATACAATCACCTTCCCTTTCCCCTCCCCCCCTGCTAAAGGTACCTTGTGAGGTAGGTGGGGCTGAGAGAGTCCTAAGAGAACTGTAACTAGCCCAAGATCACCCACCAGGCTTCATAGGAGCAGCGAAGGATTGAACCTGGTTCACCGTTCTTGACCACCTCAGAACACTGACTCATGAGGAGTACAGGGCTCCTCCTGAATAGACTTTGCAGGTAGATTTGGGCTATAATCCTGTGCACATTTACTTGGGAGTAAGTCAGATTGATCACAGGGGGACTTACTATTGAGTAGACTTCCATGGGGTTGTGTTGCCACAGTCAGTCTGTGCAGAGAGAGTGTAGGTCAGTGGTGGCGAACCTATGGCACAGGTGCCAGAGGTGGCACTCAGAGCCCTCTCTGTGGGCACGCGCGCACAGAGTTTGCCTGGGCCGCTGGCCACGACATGTAGGTAACCCTGTTAAGTGCTGTTAAACCCCACTGATTTTCATGGGAAGAACTAAAGTGCAATCCTTTACCTGGGAGCAACCTTGGTTGCTGGCAATGAGGCTTGCTTCTAAACCCTCCTAGGGTCATGATCCACCCATTTGAAGCGTTGCACAGTTGTTTCAAAGCAAAGCCACCGACTACCACCAAGCTTACTCCTGAGTAATGCATGCCTCGGAGCCAACCATTTTTTTCTAAACTAAAGCCTCAGTATTCAGGTTAAATTGCCAGGTTGGCACTTTGCGATAAATGAGTGGGTTTTGGGTTGCAGTTTGGGCACTCGGTCTTGAAAAGGTTCGCCATCACTGGTTTAGGTAGAAGGGAGATGCATTTTCATCCCCTTCTCCTCAGGCTTCAGGGTTCATAGTGGAGAGCAAATTGTCTTTCAGTGAAGCAGATCCACCGGCCTCTTCATGCACCGAACTCCCATTCACATTCCAGTGAATCATTTGATTCTTCAGGAAACTCTTCCCCGGAAGAATCAAATTATTCACTGTAACATGAAAGGGAGTTCTGTGCATGGTCAAAAGTAGCTGGTCATCATCACGGAATCAGAGAACTAGAAGGGGCCATGCGGGCTATCTAGTCCAACCCTCTGCTCAGTGCAGCAGTGGCGTAGGAGGTTAAGAGCTCGTGTATCCAATCTGGAGGAACCGGGTTTGATTCCCAGCTCTGCCGCCTGAGCTGTGGAGGCTTATCTGGGGAATTCAGGTTAGCCTGCGCACTCCCACACACGCCAGCTGGGTGACCTTGGGCTAGTCACAGCTTTTCGGAGCTCTCTCAGCCCCACCCACCTCACAGGGTGTTTGTTGTGAGGGGGGAAGGACAAGGAGATTGTAAGCCCCTTTGAGTCTCCTGCAGGAGAGAAAGGGGGGATATGAATCCAAACTCCTCCTCCTCCTCCTCTTCCTCTTCTTCTTCTTCCTCTTCCTCTTCTTCTTCTTCTTCTTCTTCTTCTTCTTCTTCTTCTTCTTCTTCTTCTTCTTCTTCTCCTCCTCCTCCAGCTGCTGCTTAAAGACTGCCAATGTGGGGGAGCTCACCACTTTCATAGGTAGTCGTTTCCAGTGCTGAACAATTCTTACTGCCCCCCCCCACCCATAAATCCGAATATCCAGCCAGTTCCTTTCTATTCACTATTTACACCCATTATTGTGAGTCCTTTTCTCTGCTGCCAGAACAGCTCCCTGTCCTTCTTTGAGTGATAATCTTTCAGATATTTCAACGGTAGCACAATTTTCAGCAAATAAACTAGTTGTGTTGATAACCTTGTCTGAAAATCTCACATTTCTTGTGATGCCTTTGGAACATTTTGACAGCATTCCTTTAAGACCGTCAAGAACCCTTCCTTCCCTGCAACTTAAAGAGCAGTGTTTTTATTTAAGATGTTATAAAGCAGAGTGTCGAAATAAACCAAAACCAAATTTTTCTTCATTGTCTCAGTGCTGTTTTTTTTTGATCTACGGAGTGAAATTTCAAAGGCCAAAGTCCCCCAAGCCTTTTTCCCATTTAAAATGAGTGGTGTCCTTTATGGCGGAGTGGCATTTCAGCCCTTTGGCTTCAGCAAATAATTCTGTCCTAGAGTTTTCACGGAGATTACAAAATGAACGTGTCTCAGCTAATTAATTGGACTCGGTCCATGTGCTCGCCTGCCGCTCTGCTTTGTAGTTCTCTGTGTTTATGAGAATTCCTTCATAATTCTTACTATGGCTTCAGATATTTAGGCAGGAAAAGCAGTTTATGACACAGAAAGGACCTGCCTTGACTTGGGTGATAAGAGCTGAGTTCAGTTTCCTGCCTTTAAAAACAATGAGTTACGATGCAGACGCAGCTGACAGCCTGTCTGTTTTAGCTGTTCCAATGCAAGAACTTCGGTTAAAAGCACGTAAGCAGGCTGGGTCTATTTTCCTCATATGACCTTTGCCACTGAGAATAATAGGAGTATACATTTATTGTCTCCCGTGTAGGACTCTGAAGGCTGGCTGTGCCACACAAAATGTAGCAAGGTCACCACAGTAGTTAAGCTAGGAGTCCCCAATCTCTTCCAGCATGTGGACACCTTTGCAGTTCAGGTGCGATGTGGTGTGTCACCCCCCCGCACCGGACAACAGAGAAACCATTCTTTGCCCATTCATGTGTGGTGTCCTGTGTAATATAAAGAAACATCAAATAGTTCTAAAAACAGGGAGAATAGTTGTTGTTGGGTATTGATGGATGCTGGCGTGTCATGTAAAATGTTGTGGTTTGTCATCTTTGGCACATGTGTGATAGGTTCGCTGTCACTGACCTAGGACAATATTATTTTAATGATGATACACACATTATTACACACATTATCATTATTATTATTATTATTA
>NW_025950129.1:0-10299 GCF_021028975.2 Sphaerodactylus townsendi | reverse complement strand
TAGTAGTAGTAGTAGTAGTAGTAGTAGTAGTAGTAGTAGTAGTAGTAATAATAATAATAATAATAATAATAATAATAATACTCTCATGGGCACCCCCTTGTCATGAGGAAGGGGCTTGCGTGCTTCGATGACGTTGAGAGCTATGCTGGAGGTAGGGTATTCTACCAGAAGGGGCTCCCATGCCAGACTGGTCTCAACTGAGAAACCAGACTAAGAGTGTCCACCAACCCATACAACATGGTGATACAAATGAAAAATTATTCCATACTGCATTGGTCATTGCACGGGTTAACAAGGGCCGTGTCGCATGCTGGGGTCCCTGGGCATGCATCGACAAGTGGGTTACAAATGGACCAACCATCCAAAAGAAGAAGTATAGTGCTCAAGAAAATCATGCCATCATGGCTTGTTACTACAACTCAGAGCCAGAAAAAAGAGCATACTTGAAGCGGATGTATGAATTGTGGAAACAATGCTACCCAGATTCGAATATCACTGAGCAAAGACTGGCAGATCAAAGGCGATTCATCATACGGAATAAAGTGTTTACAGAGATAGAACTGGAAGAAGTCCAGAAAAATTGTGAAAAGAAAGCAACTGTAACATCAGAAGAAAGAACAGTACATACTCCAGAAACAACAGGAGAGATCATAATAGAACTGCTAGATGAAAACGCCAGTACAGGGGAGAAAATAATAGTACAGCCACCAGAGAAAGTCCCCATGACAGAAAAAACTGATAGACTGACAGAAAGTAAAAAAGAACTAAGGGAAAAGATCATCCAGTATGGACAATCAAATGAGGAAAGACAACATCTGCCAGCATTGAAAATGGTGCCCAAAAAAACCTGGCAACCATAACGAGGGATGTAAACATGGCATTGATGACAATTGAAACAACATCCATCAAACAAACTAATCAGCTCATGTACATTACGACATTAGTGGTCACAAGAGAACTGGGCATTGAAATACTTAAACCCAGGATAAATCAACCATCAAAACCAAAGTGGAAAATTAGACTGGAACAGAAGATCAGAAAACAAAGATCAGATGCCAGTAACCTGAAAAATATGAGAGAACAAAGATTAAAGAATGGCAAGATCATGAAAGAATTAATTAGAAGATACTGGCTAGTCGCTAGAACAATTGAAGAAGCACTGGAGATCACCAAACAACAAATAACAGCCACAATGAGAAAAATTGAAAGATATGAAGCAAGAAACATCCAGTACAGACAAAATCAGCAATTTCGTTCAGACCAAAGGCATTTCTACCAAAGCCTCAACACAAAGATCAATGTTGAAAGCAAAAAAACAGAGAAAAATGCAACACTTCAGTTTTAGAAAGATCTGTGGGAAAACGAGAAAGATTACAACAGTAAGGCGCAGTGGATAAAAGATTTTGAGAAAGATGTTGGCCAAAAACAAATGCAAGAGCTGGAAATAACAACTGATATGATAACAAATCGAAGCAAGAAAGTGAAAAACTGGACGGTACCAGGACATGATCAATTGCATGGCTTCTGGCTCAAATGCCTAACCAGTTTGCATCCGGCAATGGCCAAGCAGTTCAATGAAGCCATGCAAAATGGTGAAATCGATCAATGGCTAACAACTGGGAAGACATACTTGATTCAGAAAGATCCAGCCAAAGGAGCAACACCTGGAAACTACAGGCCAATAACATGTTTACCCACGATGCTCAAACTGCTCACTGGCATAATAGCAGATAACATCATGGACTACTTGGAAGCAAATAGCATCCTGCCAGTGGAGCAGGGGTACAAAATATCAACTCCTGATAGATACAATGATAATGGAGAACTGCAAGAATCGAAGAACGGATTTGCATATGGTCTGGATCGATTACAAGAAGGCATTTGACTTACTGCCCCATAGTTGGATCATGAAATGCTTGGAAACAATTGGCATCAGCAAAAACATTCGAGTATTCACTGAAAAAGCAATGAGACAGTGGAAAACTGAACTGACAGTCGGAAATGAAAACTTTGGAACAGTCAACATTAAGCGAGGAATTTTCCAAGGTGATTCACTATCACCTTTACTGTTTATCATTGCCATGATCCCACTAACAGTAATTTTAAAGAAAACAAAGTTGGGCTATCAAATGGCCAAAGACTCAGAAAAAATCTCACATTTGCTGTATATGGATGATTTGAAGCTGTATGGGAAATCAGACACAGAAATCCAGTCACTAGTAAACACAGTCCGAATATTCAGCACAGACATTTCGATGGAGTTTGGCCTGGAAAAGTGTGCTACTGTGGCAATAAAGAGGGGCAAGATGAGAGTGTGATGGGATTGAAATGCCTGATGGCCAACTCATCAAGTGCAACCAAGAGGCTGCTTATAAATACCTGGGCATTTTGCAGCTGGATAACATCAAGCACGGGCAAGTGAAGACTGTTGTCAGCAGAGAGTACACCCAGAGGGTCAGGAAAATTTTGAAATCTAAATTAAACGGAGGGAATTCCATCAAGGCCATCAACACCTGGGCCATACCCGTCATCAGGTACACTGCGGGAATCATCAACTGGACACAGGCTGAGTTGGAAGCATTGGGTAGAAAAACTTATGACAATGCACCATGCCTTACACCCACGCAGTGATACTGATAGATTATACCTTCCCCGGAGATCTGGAGGCAGGGGTTTACTGCAAGTACAGCAAACAGTGGAAGAGGAGAAGCATGCACTGGCCGATTATGTGAAGGAAAGTCAAGAACAGGCATTGATTGAAGTGAAGAACAGACATTTGCTGCAAACCTTGAAAACCAAACAAGAATACAGAAAAAATGTGATTAAAATGAGGACCGAAAGCTGGCACAACAAAGCACTGCACGGCCAATTTCTGGAGAAAATCAAAGATTCCAGTTAACAACTGGAACTCTGAAAAAGGAAACTGAATCCCTGATTTTAGCTGCCCAAGAGCAAGCCATTAGAACAAATTCGATCAAGGCCAAAATCGAAAAATCCTCAGATGATGCAAAATGCAGATTGTGCAAAGAAGCTGATGAAACTGGAGATCATGTCCTCAGCTGCTGCAAAAAGATTGCCCAGACTGAGTACAAGCAGACACACAACTCAGTGGCCAAGATGATCCACTGGAATTTATGCAAGAATTACAACATAAGAACAGCTAAGAACTGGTGGGAACATTGTCCAGATAAAGTAATGGAAAATGAGAAGGTCAAGATCCTGTGGGACTTTCGAATCCAAATGGACAAAGTGTTGAAACACAATAAAACAGAAATCACTGTGATCAAGGACAAGAAAGTGACCATCATCGACATAGCAGTCCCTGGTGACAACAGGGTCATTGAAAGAGAACACCAGAAGGTCACTAGATACTGTGATTTGAAAATTAAGATTCATCCTGTATGGCACAAACCAGCTGAGGTCATCCCAGTGGTAATCGGCTCGCTGGGCGCCATCCCAAAAACACTAGGGCAGCACTTGAAACATCTTCAAATTGACAAAATTAACATCTGTCAAATTCAGAAGGCAGCCCTACTGGGATCCACACAAATACTACACTGATACATTACAACTTCCTAGGCCTCTGGGTGAGGCTAGAATTGTAATGAAGGCCAACAACCAGCTAAAGATCTGACAGCTGTGAAATCTACAACAACAACAACAACAACAACAACATATGGATGACCTAAAGCTCTATGGAAAATCAAAAGCAGAGATTGAGTTACTACTGAACACAGTAAGAGTCTTTAGCACTGACACTGCAATGAATTTTGGACTTGACAAGTGTGCCACTTTGGAACTCAGTAAAGATAAACTTGCAACATGCGAAGGTGTGAATATGCCAAATGCCATAGAAATAAAGAGCTTACCAGTGAATGAAAGCTACAAATACTTGGGGATACTGCAAGCAGAGAACATCAAGCATGCAGAAGTCAAAGGCGCAATTAGGAAGGAATATCTTAGAAGGGTAAGAAAATTTTTAAAATCAAAGCTAAATGGAGGAAATACAATAAAGGCAATTAATACTTGGGCGGTGCCTCTAGTACGCTACACTGCTGGCATAATTAACTGGACACAAGCCAAATTGGACATCATGGACAGAAAAACAAGGAAAATTATGACCATCAATTGAGCACTGCATCCAAGAAGTGATGTAAACAGACTCTACCTAGCAAGGTCAGAAGGAGGAAGAGGACTGCTCCACGTCAAGCAATCAGTAGAGGAAGAGAAAAGAGGCCTGAAAGAATACATCCAAGAAAGCCAAGAGCCAGCATTGAAAGAAGTCCACAAGGCTGAGATGCTGAAAGCCAAAGAAGCAAAAGAGTATAGAGTCCAACAGTTTAAAACACGAAAGGAGCAGTGGCTAAACAAGCCACTCCGTGGGCAGTACCTTAAGAACATTGAAGGGAAGGTTGACAGCAAGAAAACATGGGAGTGGCTCAGAAGGGGAACTCTAAAGAAGGAAACTGAAGACCTGATTTTTGCTGCCCAGGAGCAAGCATTACGGACAAATGCAATAAAGACACGAATTGAAAAGTCCTACAATGACCCAAAGTGCCGTCTTTGCAAAGAGGGTGATGAAACCGTGGAGCACATCATCTGCTGTTGTAAGAAAATAGCCCAAACTGACTATCTCAAACATCACAATAGGCTAGCAGCAATGGTGCACTGGGACCTTTGCAAAAAGTACGGCCTGTCCTGTAGCAAGACCTGGTACAAGCACAACCCAGAGAAGACCACAGAAAATGAAGAAGCAAAAATACTCTGGGACTTTAGAATACAGACAGACACCTGGCACATAACACCCCCGACATAACAGTGGTAGAGGAAAAAACATGTTTGGATCATAGATGTTGCTGTGCCAGTTAACAGCAGGGTAGAGGACAAAGAGCTGGAAAAGATCACAAAATACAAGGACCTACAAATTGAAGTTCATTGTGGCAAAAAAGAACAGTAATCCCACTAGTAGTTGTGCTCTAGGAGAAATCCCAAGAATCTTGAAAAACGTCTGGAAAGCCTAAACTTGGACAGAACATCAGTCCACATGCTGCAGAAAGCAGCACTTCAAGGAACTGCACATATTCTACGCAAATACCTCTAATATCCTAGGTCCTTGGGAAGGACTCTATCCGGGAGTGGGGTACCACCGCTCCCTAGACTTCCCGCCTCTGTCGCCACCGGCCCCGCCAGCCCCGTCGCAGGGCCTGGACTTGCCATCTCCGTTGCCGCCTGTTCCGCCGCTGGTCCGGGGCGTGGGGACGGGGAGTCCCTCCATCGACGGCCTGGCTGCTCCTGTGCCACCGGGGGGACTTTGCTTCCCCGGCTCCGGACCAAGGCCAGGGAGGGAGGAGGCGAGCCTGCTTGGTCAGCCGGGGCCTCGCCTCCGACCGAGAGACTGCGCAGCCCAAAGCACTGGGGCCACCGATGCGGGATCCGCCAGCCATCCGCTCCCCAGGAGGGGGCTCAAGACTGCACCGGCAGCCGGACAGGCGGGCATCGCTGGGGGAGGCGGAGACCTGGCCCCGCAGCTGGTGCCGAGCCAAGCACGACGGACAAGGGAAGGTAAGGCTGGAGAGGGGAGGGGTTTTCAAGGACGTGGCCAGGTGGGGAGGGAATAAAAGGGGAAGAACAGAAGCACCTGGGAAACTTGGAGAGGAGAAGGACGGAGAAAGGGACGGGGGACGGAAGGCTGGAGGGGAAGCAAAGAGGGGACAAGAAGGGGAAGCAAGGGATAGTGGAGGTAGAAGGCAGAAGGCAGTAAAGAGGGGCGACAGGAGAAAGGGAGGAAATAGGAGAAGGAGGAGAGAGAAGGAGAAAGGAGCGAGTGAGAGGAAGGGTGTAGAGGGAGAGTCCTGTGACGTGAACAGGCTCCCTTCTTGGCAGACTTGTCCGGGCTAAATTAGCCCGGGGTGGATTCAGGCACCCAAATAGACCACCCCCACAAGACCGGGGGTGAGGCCGGGAGGTACCAGCACCCAGGAAGGGATAGGAGGGACGGCAACCGGGTACCCCTTTTGGTATCCTGGAGGGGGACCTTGACAGACTCGATATTCAGAGATGAATTTCAGACACTTGTGCTGCGTTGTTTTATGCATAATAATAATGGGCTACAGGAACCAGGACCCACTTCTGAGCAACCAGGGCATGGGCCTGCAAGGCAACTGGAAGCAAAACAACCACAAAAGTGGCAGAAATTTTCAATGTCAGAGAATCGAACTGTCATGAACTGCTACCATAAATCAGAACCCCAAAAACGTGGCTACCAAAAACGGATCTACTGGCTGTAGAAATTCGAATATCCAGATTCAACTGTAACTGAACTGAGACTTGCTGACCAGAAGCAATTAATAATCAGGAACAAGGTGTTCAGTGCAGTCGGACTTGCGGCTAATAAATCAAAAAATATAAATAAAATAAAGTATCCCTGATTACAACCTTTTATTTCCCCCCAATAAATGAATGGTGCCTTTTGGGGGGCGGGGGAGAGCATGTGCTTGGTAACTAATTTGCTATGGGGGATGATACCATTTCTACCTTTGAAAATGAGCGGCCAGTTTCCATATGCAGTGACCTATGTGCTTCTGTACGGAGAATTAACTCCACTGTATTGCACAAGAAATACTTCCCTCTATATTTATTTATTTTCATGTTCTGCCTTTCCCATTGTCAGCAATTTCAGTAGTTTTTCACTTACTCAAGAATAAGAATGAACAACACTTTACTATTTTGACTGAAAATATTAATTATTTTAAAACAAAACCCATAGGTGACCCAAAACCTCCACATCTTATTTATGATAACAACTGATCTTACCTGACTGCTGTCTGAAGAGTCAGTTACATTTCTCCTAGCTAAAGATATTGTTGTTTTGACAGTCTCTGACTGAATGGAACAACAAATCAGTAAGAGAAAACAGATGTTTAATTATATCAGAGAACATGTAATTATAATTATCACAGTCATTTGTAGAGGGGTGAAATATCTCCATCTTTCAAAGGACTACATGAAGAATGAGACATTGCTAGTCGGAACCTTTTCAAGGAACATCACTTAAAAAGGGATGTCTACTCTTCAGCTCCCACAGTTCCTAACCCTGCAGTTAGCAGCAGAAATGCCCTAATTTCATTAGGTCATTTCCAATTAGACCTACTTAAGAATGGCCCAGATTGTGCTATGTGGAGGGGCAACTCTGACTATATTAAATCCATTCATAAGACTGGATCTGCATCACTGCATAATGATTTTACATAATTCACCTTGCATTGAACAAAAACAGTTGCATGAATCAACCCTCAGAGTACATCCTAACTAGGCAATGAATTTCTTTGCCCACCCTGAATAAATTAGCAAATAACTGCTGGCAATGAAAAGATTTTAAAAGTTAAAAGGCTAAGATAATTAAATGCATATTTCAACAGTGTTTATCTGGCAGTGATTGGCTAAGTCCACTTACTGTGAAGAGCTGAACAGCTAATTCAAGTGCTGGTGCATCTCCTAGAGGAGATGACCTTGAGGTCATATAATTGCAACCGTAATTTATTTAGTTAAAGAAGCGAATGTGTTCTCAATTAGCTTGGTAACCATTATGATAATTCAAAGGGGATTTATCCTTGCTTATACCCTTCTATTTTACAGATAAAGTTATTGGATGGTTTTCCTCTTTTGTTTACTTTTCCAGTTCATTTTTGTGAGTGTATGCAAAAGATCTGAAGGTTTGTTCATTTTGATTAATAGGTGTCCAGTCCTAATGATGCTGATATTGGTCTAATCACTCCAAAGGCTTTAAGGAATGAACCCACATCAAGAAACTCACAGAAAACAATGTTGCTTGCTTAGAGGCTTCTTCCTGTGCTGATTTGTTTTTCCATTACTGACTCTGAGGCATCTTAAATTCACCCCATAAATAGGTGCCTGATCTCCGATTACTCCACTGCCAGGCCTCTAGGAAGTTTATCACAGATATGTTATTCTGTAGGGATTTGTATTTTCCCCTACTGCAGTAATCTGCTGTCACTATAGCAGAGGAAAGCAGTAATTCACGTTGCCTGTGCTCTATCTCTCCTGCTTCACTCCTCCTGATCTAAACTCCTTGCTATATTTCTTTTAATTTTAGAAAGCTGACACATTTTCACCATTAGCTGGTCAAGCTGCATGTCAAAAAATGCATAATAGCTGTAATCCCCCAGCTTTCACGTTAACAGGATATGATTTATGGAAATGAGAGTTCTAGTGGAGTCCATTATCAACAACCTCAATCATAACTAAAGTGACTATCATGATTGTGAAGAAATAGTCTTGTATACAGGACCCGGGAAAGGAGTTCCTAGCCATAAAATGCCTCACTTATACAAGCAGAAGCAGTAGTCAGTCAACTAAGGTTCACTGGAAGCCAACAAATGCTAGATAGCAAACCACAGGAACATGACTTTCTGAACTCAGCCAATAGAGGTCACTGAAACAACCACTACACTTTGTGGAGCCTTCCAAGAGGTCCTGGCAATTTTTTTCTTTGTTGTCTATTGATGTATTATTAGTTTCTTCAAAATCTGTTTGTTTAAAATCCTGCTGTTAATATACCTGAAGTCTCTTCATGTAAGTAATGGCCAGATGGGTTTTATATGTATAAATGCATACATATTACTAATAATTAAGTAATCAAAATATTAAACCAGTATTGAATACCATGAATCTCTCTAAATGACCATGGGCCTGTCATTCTCCCTCAGTTTCATATACCTTACAGGGTTATTGTGGAGATAAAATGAGGATATTTACCACTCTCAGCTCCTTGAAGAAGAGAGGTGTCTGACACAATCAACCCAGATGAGGAAAAGAAAAACCTCAGGGGGTATGATCAACTTCCTAGTTACCTGGATCACTACTGGTATTCAGGGCCTTGAATAATTCAGCTAAGTATAACTAGTATCCTCAGAAAATATCCTTGTTTGTTCATCAGGTTTGGAGTTACCCCCTCACCCCTGACAATTCTTACATATCTTTTGACTCAAAGTCTCAACTTGCATACATGAAAAACACAATGAGGTGTCTAATATTCTGCAAGAATCAAGGGACGATTATAAGTGATCTGTAAATGGCTGTGTCTATCTTGAAGCCAAACTCTCGACTGAGTGAAACAGATGATACTGGGTAAGGAACACACTGGGGAAGGTAGCAACTCTCAAACACTGGAGGTGGGCAATTGGAGGAATGTGACACAAAGAAGTAGAGGGACAAAAGAGCATTCTGTGTGCTTAAAGCTACAAAACGATTTGAAGTTCTCTCCCTTCTCAGTGAGGATAAGAAACAGACACAGGAGCAACAGTCACACCTCAAAGAATGTGCAAGTGATAGATGTGTCCGCCCATAGAATGGCCCCTGCAAAACCTCAGAGGAGATGTGTAGTTGTGGTTGGGGACTCCCTGCTGAGGGGGACAGAAGCAGTGATTTGCAGGCCTGACAAGATGTTGCGAGAGGTATGCTGTTTCCCTGGGGCAAAAAATCATGATGTCACTGAGAGGCTGACAAGACTTGTTAAGCCCACTGACCACTACCCCTTCCTTTTGATCCACATGGGAACAAACAACACAGCAAGATGAAACTTTTGGGACATCAGAAGGGATTTTGAGGCTCTGGGAAGAAAGCTAAAAGATATGGATATACAAGTTGTCATTTCATCTCTACTCCCAGTTGAAGAACATGGCCCAGGGAGGGAAAGAAGTGTAGTAGAGAATAGTAGAGGTGAACAACTGGCTTTGCAAGTGGTACCACCAGGAACTATTTGGGCTCCTGGATTGTGTTTGGGGTCTGTGTTTGCATGAAGAGGGACTGCTGGCAAGGGATGGGTTGCACCTCATGCCAGTAGGTAGAAACATCTTTGCCAGGAGGCTCACAAACCTGATCAGAAGGGTTTCTAACTGACTTATGTAAGGGAGGGAGACAGTATTCAAGCAGACAGGAGTTCATCAAATGATAGTGATGATAGTCCAAAGGTTATAAAGAGAACTGAGCAAATAGGTCAAGAAGCCTACAGCGGAGGGAAAAAATCTTAACGAAGCAGCCAGAGGAAATGCATTATGGCCTTTGATGTCTCTACACCAATTCACAGAGCACGGGAAATAAACAAGATGAACTCAAACTCTTAACACAGCAAAATAAATATGATATTATAGGCATCACTGAAACCTGGTGGGATGAGTCTCATGATTGGAACATAAGAATTTATTTGTTTGTTTGTTTGTTTGTTTGTTTGTTTATACATACATACATACATACATACATACATACATACATACATACATA
>NW_025950128.1:0-10301 GCF_021028975.2 Sphaerodactylus townsendi | reverse complement strand
AATCAATCAATCAATCAATCAATCAATCAATCAATCAATCAATCAATCAATCAATCAATCAATCAATCAATCAATCAATCAATCAATCAATTGCAGTCCTAAATGAAACCACTTTTTTAGCTGCCTCCTAAAGATTGAGGGTAGGAGCCGCATTGCGTAGTGGATAAGTGCTTGCACTGCCACTCACACAGTCAAGAGTTCAAGCCCCCTGTGGGTCAGATATCCTGGCAGCTGGCTCATGGTCAACTCAGCCACCCATCCATTCCTTGGTCGGCAAACGAGTACCTAGCTCATAACTAGGGGGTAAAGAATAGCTGGGGAAAGCAATGGCAAACTACCCCACCAAAACGGCTTGCCTATGAAATCATTGCTCGCAGTGGTACCCCAGGGTCGGACACGACTGAAGGGGAAACTTTACCTTTAAAGATTGAGGGAGCCGGGCACATTTCCCAGGGAGGTGGTTCCATCATTGTGTGGTTGCCACCAAAAAACCTTCCTTCATGTACCCGCCATCAGCCAACCTTCCTTGACTGATGGGACAGCCAGCAGGGCCTCTCCCTTTCCTCTTAGCATCCAGGCAAGAATCTTTCAGACACACTAGTCTCAAGCCACATAAGATTGTCAAGGTCATGACCAACATCTTAAATTAAGCTCAGCAGCGGATTGGTAGCCAGTGTAATTGCTGTAGTTTTGGGGTCACAAGTCTCGACAGCTCCCCCCCCCCAACCAGCAGCCTAGGCCACACTGTCCTCTGCAGTAGTTGCTGCTTCCAAACAGTCTTCAAGGGTAGCCCCAAGCAAATAAATCATGCTCACCCCTCTCTGTCGGAATAATACCGGAACAGGGGCACATAGCCCAATATCTTGGATTATGAACTGAACCCCAACAGAGATGGATTATCACAAGGGCCAGATCCAATACCTTCCCATCAGCCATTACAAAGGGTCGCTACTTATCCATCCCTCTCCAGGATCGGCTTTGTCCACACTGTAAAAATCAAGTGGAGACTCTTGCTCACATTATTCTTGACTGTCCGAGATATGTGGGCATTAGGAATTTCTCTCCCAGGCTGGCCCTAGACAAATCTGAAAGTGACTCTGACTGTTCTGTTGTGGAGCTTCTGTTAAATAACACAGATGTCATGCTCTTGGAAAAAGTAGCAACATTTCTTTTACATGTGACAGAACTTTCTAAACAATGTATACTGCTATATAGTCTTCCTGTCTGCGCATTGAATGTACTCTTGATTTGTATTTCAAAAATGTCTGGCAATGCTCTAGAACCTATTTTTAAATGCCAAATAAAGGTTGTTGTTGTGGTGGTGGTGGTAGCCCCAACTAGAGCTCATTGCAATAGATCAGTCTAGATATAAGAGGTTTAGAATCTGAGTGACCCTGGAATGGGCACAATTGATGAACCAGCTAGCCCTGGGCAATAGCACTCTGAAAAGGGGCAGGAAAATGAAAAAAGTCTTGGCCGCATGACTCTGGCTCCCTGGTTTTTGATCACTGTGTTTTCTTCCTCCCTTTAGATCGCCGGCGGCAAGTGGACCAGATGGTGATGATGTCTTCTGTGCCCGCACCAGTTGCCACAGAGGGGGGAAAGGTGAATGAGTTTCTACTGCTACCCTGTTTCCCCGAATATAAGACATCCCCACAAAATAAGACGTAGTCGAGGTTTTGCTGAAGCGCAAAATATAAGGCATCCCCCGAAAGTAAGACGCAGCAAAGTTTTGGTTTGGAAGCATGCCCGACGAACAGAACACAGCAAAATAAGACATCCCCTGAAAATAAGACATAGCGCATCTTTGGGAGCAAAAATTAATATAAGACACTGTCTTCTTTTCGGGGAAACACGGTAGGGATAGGGAGGGGGATCGAATGCTGTTTTGGAAGCATCAGTAGAAGACGAAGGGGCTGCTAGAAAGAGAATCGGGCCAGGCCTCAAGAATTATCTCTGCAGACTAGACTCGAAAAAGGTACCCAGAAAGCTTTGTGTATGTCAAGCCCCATCGAGTCGCAACGAGAGTTTTTATTTATTTATTCATTTCATTGGACTTCACAGACCGCCTCGTCCCCGGAGGCGGTTCACAACACAGGCAATATAACAACCAATAAATTTCTTAAAATACCTCCAAAAACATTAAGATCAATATGCAGCCTAACAACCCATCTTAGCGACACCTGGTTTTAAGGCTGGGAGGGACTGGCAGCGCCTCAGATGGAACTAATATAGGGCGCTGCCAGAGATGGCATTGTGGCAGGGCCTCACAAGGGGGCAGCCGATCCGCGGCCGGCCTCGCCAAAAGCCCTGTGGAACAGCTCGGTCTTACAGGCCCTGTACGTTATGCATAAGCATAAGCATAAGCATTTTATTGTCATTGTGCACGCACAACGAAATTTACAGCAGCATTCCTCGATGCACACAATTTCAGACTGATACCCCATCCTCACTTTCCCCTTCCTCCACCCATCCCTACACAGCCCCAAACACATCAACATGAAGCCGCGGAGTTTAGCATCGCCACAGCTCTAGAGTAGAAGCTGTCTCTAAGCCTCTTTGTCCTAGTTCTGAGGGCCCTGTATCGTCTGCCAGATGGTGGCAGTTTAAAAAGAGAGTGTGCTGGATGAGACGGGTCCCTTAGAATATTTTGGGCTTTATTTAGGCTTCGGGCATTATAGATTTCTTCCAAGGAGGGGAGAGGGCAGCCGATAATCCTTTGTGCAGTGGTGATCACCCTTTGGAGCGCCTTCCTATTCGCCACTGTGCAACTGGAGAACCATACACAGATGCAGCAGGTTAGGACACTCTCTATAGCACAGCGGTAAAAGGACACCAGGAGTTTTCCATCCAGTTGTTGCTTCCTTAAAAGTCTCAGATAGTACAGTCTTTGCTGGGCTTTCTTAACCACCGCGGCAGTCTGTACTCCCCAGGTCAAATCCTCTTTAATCATAACGCCCAGAAATTTAAAACTAGCCACCCGCTCCACTTGATCTCCATTTATAGTCAAGGGCTGAATTCCTGAGCTATTTCTTCTATAGTCCACTATGAGCTCCTTTGTCTTGTTAGTGTTAAGAACCACAAAATAAGACGGTGGGGGTGGGGTAGACAAAATTTTGGTGGGGTAGACAAAATATGGCAACCCAGCGGGGGTTTTAAGGCAAGAAGAAGGAGGGAAGAGTCTGGATGTATAGACCGCCTTTCTCTCCCGTAAGGAGTCTCAAGGCAGCTAACAAACTCCTTCCCTTCCTCTCCCCACAACACAACCCCTTGTGAGGCAGGTGGGGCTGAGAGAGTTCTGAGAGAACTTGGACTAGCCGAAAATCTCCCAACAGGCTACATGAGGAGTAGCTGGGAATCAAACCCAGGTCTCCAGGTTAGAGTCCACCTGCTCTTAATCACTATACCACTTCACAGAGGTAGTTTGCCAATGCCTTCCACTGCATAAGAACCTTGCAAGTTCCTTGATGGTTTCCCATCCAAGTTCTAACCAGGACAGACTCTGATTTGCTTTTGCGATCTGATGAGCTCAGGCTAGCCTGGGCCATCCAAACTGAGGCCAAAGAAATGTTTGGGAACTGAGAATTAGCCAACGCGGCAACTGAGGGATTTCTGGGAATGAAGAAGAAGAGTCTGGATTTATATCCCCCTTTCTCTCCTGTAGGAGACTCAAAGGGGCTGACAATCTCCTTGCCCTTCCCCCCTCACAACAGACACCCTGTGAGGTAGGTGGGGCTGAGAGAGCTCCGAGAAGCTGTGACTAGCCCAAGGTCACCCAGCTGGCGTGTGTGGGAGTGCACAGGCAGATCTGAATTCCCCAGATAAGCCTCCACAGCTCAGGCGGCAGAACGGGGAATCAAACCTGGTTCCTCCAGATTAGATACACGAGCTCTTAACCTCCTACGCCATTAAAGTTCCTTCTCTGTTGGCCTCAGCTTAGGCACATTTTGGTTTCAAATAAAGCCCAAGCATACTTTGACATTGGGCATGCCGGGGTCACCTGAATTTCCTTTTCTGTTCCATCAGGTCTGAAATGGTCAGCTAAAGTCTGGAAGCCGTTTTTGATACGTAGCAACCATTGACAGCAATGAAAAAGCAATTGCTGTGATTGAAAAAAGAAAGAAAGAACGAAGTATTTTTCCGGTGACAGAAAGGACCACATGACACTTTCTAAAACATATATTGGTTGATTTTGTCCAAGAGCTCTTTCTAGCCTTCTTGTTCTCTTAGCTTGGGCTTCAGATTGTCTGGAAATACATATTCTGTGCTTCAGTGTATTGGCCTACGTGCTCTTTTGGGAGGCTATAAAACAAAAAGGGGTTACGTGCAAACTTGGAAGATTTGTGTTTGCGCTTCTCCCCCACCTTGTGATCTTGCTTTTACGAAAGCAACACAAACCACTGGCGATTAACGTCCTGTTCTTTCGAAGTGAAGGTCGCAGGGAAGCGTCTGCAACTTCGCACTGCTTCTGAACGTCTATTTGGTATCATTAAGTGTGCAAATGTGATACAGCCATTTCCATGTCTCTGGTTTCTTGTGAGTCGAACCTGCTACAAAACCAACCGGTGGGGCACGGTGTTTTCAGCACCATGGAGAGCAGGAGCCAGGAGGGCAGGCAGAGTGGCTGGGAGGTTGTTTGGGAAGCACTCCAGGTCAGCTACCAAGAGGAGCGGAATCTGTGGCAGGAAAGAGGGGTCCTTGTTCTGGGGAACTTATAGAAGTTGGCCGAGAGAACTCAGGCAGTTTCCTGGACCGCCATAGGGAGTATTTTAAATGAATATCCTGACTGACAATAACAGTGTGATCCATTTGGGTGATGCGTCGCCACCCATCCAGTCCACCACGGCTGAGGCCAGGCACCCTGAACCAGCAGATGGAAGAAGAGATCCGTATCTAGACAAGTACCAGCTCCTCTTTGGCGCTTGAGGGCTTCGGTGCCCCTCTTTGCGATAAACTACGGGATGCTCCGAAATTGCGGAAGGGGGTGGGAGTGTACAGGCACTCAGGCAGGGAAACGCATCCCCCCCCCCCCCCAAGCGGGTGGGAATAGAACGTTGGCTTCCTCTCCGATGTCTCTTGGCCTATTCGAGCCCCTTCGTGGCAGTCCCGCTCCGCTACGTCGAGTCCCCTCGCAACCCCCCCCCCCAGCTAGGCGCCCCCTCTCCTCCCCTTCCATTGTCCCGTGGCAGGGTGGGGGGGGGAGCGTCAGGGCTGCCCGGCGACGAGATCACCCCGTCGGGGCCCGGGCGCTGAACCAGCAGGCGGAGGAGGCTGCCAGCCGCGCCCAGAGCACCCGGCCGCGTCCATGGGCAGGCGGCCGGCGGAGGGGCCCTGGGCCGCTGGGGGGTCGCCCGGGCGGTGGAGATCCTGGCCAGCGGTGCTGCTCGCATGTGAGATGGATGTGGGCCCTACGGGGGAATGACAAAGGGGGACCCCTTGCGCCCATCCAGCAGGCCCAGGTGGGGCGCCCACCTGGGAAGTTGGAGCTCCGCCCCCCGACAGGTCTGGGTCTTGTTTGCCATGGCAGGAAGGGCCTGAAGCCTCTCCTGTGCTCCTTGGAATGTCTTTAGCCCCACAGCACCAAGGTCGGACTCCCTTACCTTCATTCCCCCCCACCACCCCACCCCACCGGGATATGTCACCTGGATGGATTGGCTGGCCCATCCAGCAGCCCCAGGTGGTTCACTCGGCTGTGGAGTTGGAGCCCCCTCCCACAGGTCTGGGTCTGGTTTGCCATGGCAGGAAGGGCCTGTAGCCCCACCTGTGCCCCTTGGAATGTCTTTAGCCCCACAGCACCAAGGTCAGGCTCCCTGGAGCTACCTGCCCTCCCCTCCCCTCCCCCCAGGATATCGGCCACTGAAAAGCAGGTGCAAATTCCTCTCTTATAGAAATCTTGAGCAGGTGTGCCTTTGAGGACAGTGGGACCTAACAGTTACAGAGGGTGATTAAAACAGTCCCATGATTCTGAGTGGGCCCAACAGACCTGCCTTGAGCTGCCTGCCCCTTAGGAGGCTGAACATATTTTCATAACAAACTAATAAAATATTACCCCAAAGGGTACAATATTACCCAAATGAGTTTTACTTGGGATTCTAAGCTGGAAACCTGACTTTGGAGGAACAACCACCACAATAATAAATGTTTGGCCCAAACTATGAATCTGTTGGAAAATCCATCATTTGGGGCATTTCTTGACCACCTCCTTGCCTTTTTTTCGGCCGCTGACACTTAAGAAGGACACAGTGAAACCATTTTTAAAATGCAGCGGAATCAGGATGCAACTGAGCACTGCATCGTTTCAGAGGTCTTCCGTTTGCTGTGATATCTACAGTCTGTGTCCTGGGACTAACTGGAGTCGTGGTCTCGCCCACAAACCAGATTCCAAATGAGGATCAGACAGTCCTGTTTAGATTGCTACGTCCCGGGGCAAGAAAAACTCCCTTTTGCCCAGGCGGCAGAATTTTGATGTCACAATTGTTGGGAGATCCACACCTGGTGCGTGTGTTTCCCTTGAAAAGTAGCAGAGCGGCACCGAGGCCGAACATAGGGAAGCTTACCTGGGCTCACATGCGCGGCTGAGCTTGCTGGAGAGAACTTCAGACACAAAAGAAAGTCAGAGTCATTTGTAGTTTCTAATCTAATAAAAAGAGTATTTATTAGTGAACTCCATTCTGGATAGAAAGGTGGAGAGAGAGGTTCACTATCTAGTCTAATCTAGGTGGATGGAGGCAGATGCGTAGGAGACACATCCTCTCCCTAGGCATGATGAAGGTAAGAGTAATGGAGAGGTCCAAGAAGAAGGTGGAAGCAAGGGAGGAAGTCCCTAAGAGTATCAGTCTACATCAGACTCAGCATGATAGAGTAAAGGTGACAAATTCCTAAGTCCCTATCTAGCCACTGGCTTGCTAGTAAAAAACCCCTCTGCAGGATGAGGCAGGAAACAGCGTAAAGTCCCTTTTCTTCCAACAATGAGTTGCAGTCAGATTTGAATACTTCCAAAACCAAGAAATCCGGAGCTGTGTTCTTTGTGAGAGGGGAGGGAGGGGAGGTACACGCCACAGGAGAAGAGAAGACACAGGGTCAGGTTGTTCCTAGACTCTGTTTATTTGCAATGTTTGTTTGTCACTCTGTTGCTTTTGTTTTCTTTGGGTTGCCGAGGAAATGAATCCCAAATCTGGATGTCGGTATTGCCTAATGAAAGATTTCTCTTTCCGTCTCTCTTTCCGCCTCCTTTCCAACTCAGCCTCCATCCTCAGTTCTTGCTTCCTGCTAATCCAAGCTCGGTTGATTCATGTGAGCTTTCAACCAAAGGAGCCACAAAAAGGAAATAATGTCACCCTGATTCCAGGAGGAAAAGCTGACTATGTTACATGCACCTGGTTTCGAGGAGCAGAAACTGAAAACAAACGGATCTTCACATATATCCCATCACTTTCTGAGCAAAAGAACGGTCCGGCATTTACTGGGCGGGAAACGGCAGGCCCTGGGTGTTCCCTGAGCATCAAGCGTCTGACTGTGAATGACTCTGAAATCTATACCGTGTTGAAGACGGTGCTTGGTGACATTGATGAAACGGGCCTTTATTAGGCATAAGCCAGAAGTCCGCCCTGCTTAGCTGATGGAAAGGAGGGCAGATAACCCTGATGTGGGTATGAACATTTCTAAGAATAACACCCCTACAAGGCCCAGTTTCTCATCTGCTACAGGGTGATACCCCTTATCTCTTATTCAGCAAAGGGTCTGCCTGCAGCAGAGGTGTAGCTACAAGGGGACCAGGAGGTGCAGATCGCACCGGGCTCCTGCCTGGGGGAGGCCAGCAAAAATTTCAGGTTTATTTTTTGTATTTTTAGTGTTTTTCTTTTTTGTGGCATGCAGGGGGCGCAGTTTTTAGGCTAGCAGCACCCAAATTTCAGAGAGTTTTGGGGGGACTCTCTTGATGATACCACCCAAGTTAGGTGAGGTTTGGTTCAGGGGGGTCCAAAGTTATGGACTCCCAAAGGGGGTGCCCCCATCCCCCATTGTTTCCAATGGGAGCTAATAGGAGATGGGGGCTACACCTTTGAGAGTCCATAACTTTGGACCCCCTGAACCAAACTTCACCAAACCTGGCTGGTATCATCAGGATAGCCTCCTAAAAATACCCTGAAGTTTTGATGCTGCTATCTAGCCTAAAAACTGCGCCCCCTGCAGGCCTAAAACTGAAAAAACACTTAAAAAATAAAAAAAAACACAAACCAACATTGGGTGGGGGCAGCAAAACTCAGATTTTGCACCGGGCTCCATTTTCCCTAGCTACACCTCTGGACTGCAGCTAGTTAAAGTATCAGTGGACCCAGGAATGACTCAACAGAGCCTATAGCAGAGCAAAACAGCAGAGTCATGGTAAACATAAGAACATAAGAACAAGCCAGCTGGATCAGACCAGAGTCCATCTAGTCCAGCTCTCTGCTACTCACAGTGGCCCACCAGGTGCCTTTGGGAGCTCACATGCAGGATGTGAACACAATGGCCTTCTGCGGCTGTTGCTCCCGATCACCTGGTCTGTTAAGGCATTTGCAATCTCAGATCAAAGAGGATCAAGATTGGAAGCCATAAATCGACTTCTCCTCCATAAATCTGTCCAAGCCCTTTTTAAAGCTATCCAGGTTAGTGGCCATCACCACCTCCTGTGGCAGCATATTCCAAACGCCAATCACACGTTGCGTGAAGAAGTGTTTCCTTTTATTAGTCCTCATTCTTCCCCCCAGCATTTTCAATGAATGCCCCCTGGTTCTAGTATTGTGAGAAAGAGAGAAAAATTTCTCTCTGTCAACATTTTCTACCCCAGGCATAATGTTATAGACTTCAATCATATCCCCCCTCAGACGTCTCCTCTCCAAACGAAAGAGTCCCAAACGCTGCAGCCTTTCCTCATAGGAAACAATACTCCCTGTTTCCTTGGTAGTACACTTGTTTGTTCAAAACATGGCCATGGCCGATGCCCCACGATCAATTAATCATGTGATACTCACTCGAAATATCTAGGTTTCAGGAAGAATGCCCCTCTGCATCCCATTTCTGGGGCTCCCGCTCCCTTTTATCACGTGCTTGAACCTGCCTGAAAGTGCCCCTTTCTCAAAAACACCCGCCAAATTCAGATCAGTGGGGAGGTTTGGGGTTTCATTCTCGATTTAATTTCCCGCCGTTGGCAGTGACGCGGAGCCTTCCAGCCAATCAGAGCACAGTGGGCTGTGCGCGATTCGCACACAACCTTTTTTTTGTTTCGTAACAGCAAAGGCTACGTGGAAACGTGGCTGTGCGGGACGTGATTTCTGTGCCAACGTGGCAGTAGGCACCGTTACGCTCCCAGGCACCATATTGGAGACCCCTGTTTTAATCGCATATTTAAATAAATGTACATATTAAAATGATGGCACATATTTGAAAATGCTCCCTGGTTCAGAAGAGTGGTGCGGGCAAGGTAGAGGAATACGACTCCTGCGTTCCCTGGTCTGAAGAAGACTTTTTCTTGTTTCAGATAAGCGTAGTTTGCGCGCGGGAGCCATTGTTGGGATCGCGATCGGGAGCTTGGTTGTCACTGTGATAGTTGGAATCCTGGTTCTCTACACTGTCGGTGAGTAAGAGATGGTTGCTGGGTGGTTCTGCCCCGACTTCACGGGACAGGAATGGCAACCAGGGCAGGAAGGAAGCCAGAGGGTGTGGATCCCACCAGCCTTTCCACAGCTAAAGAGAGAAGAGGCAGCCTGGGATTCTCCTGACCACTGAAATGGCCACATTGAGGACTCTGTGACTTGCATCAAAGGAAGCTGCACAGGGCAGGGGTGGCAATAAGGAGGGGGATCTTGAAGAAGTTGCGGGGGGAAAGCTCGTTGGATCCAACCCTGGGATTGCTGGTTGAGGCAGCGTATGCCTCTTCATGCTGTCTATGAGGCATTTATTTATTTAAAGCATTTATTAGCCCCTGTTCTCCTAGCTTAAGGCACCTTACAATACAGACAAAGTACACAAAATAGAATAGACAAAATACACAGCAAACCAAAATTTAGAATCACACACTCAGGCTGATTATAAACTGGTGCTTTACTCTGCCCCACGCTGAAGGGAGATTCTCTTCGGGGCAGAGCCTCTGTTCCGGACTCCTTTCCCCCCTCACATTCACTGCGGGGCAGATGCCATCATCTCCTCTGTTTGTGAAGGCAGGCAAAGGACTTTTTCTCCTGCTTCATTAGGAAGATGAAACAGATGGCTCTGTGTTATTCTTTGCTTCGGGGGTTTTGGGCTCCACCCCATCCCCCCCCCCC
>NW_025950127.1:0-10302 GCF_021028975.2 Sphaerodactylus townsendi | reverse complement strand
GGACCACAGTTCCCATCATCCCCTGCCAGCATCATGCTGGCAGGGGATGATGGGAAATGTAGTCCATAACATCTGGAGGGCCACGAGTTTGACACCTATGTTTTAGGATGATCCCAGATTGACCATGGGGTGGCCTAGAAGGAATATATGGCCCCTTCCTGCTCTATGGTTGAATGCTGTCCTATTCCTCTGTTAGCAGTGCAAGCCAGTGGGTTGTGTGGATCATGTTTATGATCTGGAGGATCCTGTTTCCTTGGGACAGTAACCTTGGGCCTGTTGCGTTCTGTCTCTCTCTCTCTTTCTCTCTCTCTGCCTAATCTCAGAGAGCTATTTTAAGGCTAAAAGGGGGAAAGGGAGAACCACATATGAGATTATGAGCTCCTTGAAGAAAGGGCAGGATAAAAACGTCCCAGATCGATAGATACAACAATCCAGGATAACAAAGGCCGAGTTTCACAGCAAAAAAAAAACACCCCGGCAAGGTTTGTTTTTCACATCATAGTTTAAATTACTTTATTTGGGCTCTGTAAATGCCTAGTGTTTTTCTTAGCCCGGATAAGCTATTGAAACCTTTCGCCGAATGAATCTCCGAACCGAATTCTGCACTCACCATTAAGTGTTTCCAAAGCTCATTTCCACTGCAAAGACAAATAACGGTGACCTTTACATTTATCCCAACGCAACATCCAACCTTCTGAGAATTGCGTCTAACACAAGGAACCGGGCGCAAGACGGCCTTTTTGTTTATGTGGAGAATGTCCAGAGGTAATGAATGTGGGTTCATACAGCTTGAACAATAACTGTTCTAAATTAAGTCAAATAGATTCCCGATTCTCTCCCCCCCCCACCCCCCAATATTTATGACTTGGTTCTAAGGCAGAGAACTGAATATAAAGAGGGCATTTAGCCTCACGAGGCTGAAATAGTATGAATAAATGACAAACACCCCAGATTGCAACCAGTGAGATCTACTCCATATAGCATGGTGTACTGCTTAGCTGGATGGCCAAGGCTAGTCCAATTTGTTGTTTTTAATATGCTGGTCACACTGCCATAAGCCACCCTGAGTCCATCTGATAGGAGCCAGTGTGGTGTATTGGTTAAGAGCAGGTGGATTCTAATCAGGAGAACCGAATTAGATTCCCCATCCCCCCCCCCGAGTGGCGGAGGCTTATCTGGTGAACCGGATGTGTTTTCGCACTCATACATTCCTGTTGGGTGACCTTGGGCCAGTCACAGTTCTCTCTGAACTCTCTCAGCCCCACTGACCTCACAAGGTGTCTGTTGTGAGGACAGGAGGGGAAAGGAGCTTGTAAGCCCCCTGGACTCTCCTTACAGGAGAGAAAGGGGGACATAAATCCAAACTCCTCCTCCTCCTCCTCCTCCTCCTCCTCCTCCTCCTCCTCCTCTTCTTCTTCTTCTTCTTCTTCTTCTTCTTCTTCTTCTTCTTCTTAGCCTAATATGATAAATAAGGGAATGAGTCATGGAAGGCAGTAGAAGAAAAGGTCACCTACTGGACATATCAGGCTAGAGGAGGAGGAGGAGGAGGAGGAGGAGGAGGAGGAGGGGGAGGAGGAGGAGGAGGAGAAGGAGAAGGAGTCCCCCCTTTCTCTCCTGTAAGGAGTCTCAAAGGGGCTTACAAACTCCTTTCCCTTCCCCCCCTCACAACAAACACCCTGTGAGGTAGGTGGGGCCGAGAGAGCTCAGAAGAACTGTGACTAGCTCAAGGTCACTCAGCTGGCGTGTGTTGGAGTGCACAGGCTAATCTGAATTCCCCAGATAAGCCTCCACAGCTCAAGCAGCAGAGCGGGGAATCAAACCCGGTTCCTCCAGATCAGAGGACACCTGCTCTTAAACATTACACCATTGCTGCTCCTAGAGGGGAGACTCTTGACAGCGGAAGCAAGGGATTTTGTAGTTATGTCTATCTGGATCCGGAGGTACTAAAGCTGCCCAGTGCTTCTTGGCTGTGGAAAGTTAAGCCTCCGTGTCCAGTATTTCTGTGCACAGAGGCCCAGGAAAGCAGCAGTGAGATGTTGCCTGGGGACATGCTGGGCTCAGCTGAGCTCTGAATTTGGCCGGATGGAGGCCTGCTGTTCCTCGGAGCTCTCCAAAGTCCTGAATCTGCCCATCTGCTAGTAAACAGTTCGACGCCATCTCCTCCTCCTCTCCCCCCACCCCCCCGGGCCTGCTGGCAGGCCCCTCGGCTCCAGGTTGTTTCTCCCTGCGCGTCCCGCTCGCCTCCGGGCTTTAGGCCCAAGTGGAAGAGAAGACAGCCCCGACGTTCAACCCGCAGTAGGACGTACGCGGCCCACTCCAATCTCGGCCAGGTGAGCATGATTCCTGCAAACAAAATGCCTTTGCGGCTTGCAGTTTCAGAAGTAATTTCATTAGCCAATGAAAATTATTCATGTGAATCATAATGCTGCCTAATCTCCCCGTTTGCAGAAAGCCTCTTGTTAAATTGGATAATGATCAGGCTAGAAAATGAATATGCGGAGAGGCGCCATGTCTTGGATTTAAAGCCGGGATGCAAGCTGTTAGAGAAAGAAGAGTCGCCTACTGAGTCGCTCTGAGCCAGAATGGCTTACCTCGTTTTGGGGTTGTGTGTCTTCGCTGTAGACCTGTTGGTCTGCAGGAGACCGGCTAGATTAGAATCTAGGAGCACTTTGCAGACCAACAATCTTAATACTCAGATACCAGTGGGAAGACTTTTAGATCTTTCAGGACATCCGATTGCTGACCCAAGAGTGGCAGTCCTCAAATGGAGATGCTTCAAGAGGCGATTACATCGTGAGACTGCTGAACTTGAGTTCATTCACAAGTTCCAAACACTGGACAGTCCTCTAATGGAGATGTTTCAAGAGGCAATTACATCGTGAGACTGCTGAACTTGAGTTCATTCACAAGTTCCAAACAGTGGACAGTCCTCTAATGGAGAAGCTTCAAGAGGCGATTACACCATGAGACTGCTGAACTTGAGTTCATTCACAAGTTCCAAACAGTGGACAGTCCTCTAATGGAGAAGCTTCAAGAGGCGATTACATCGTGAGACTGCTGAACTTGAGTTCATTCACAAGTTCCAAACAGTGGACAGTCCTCAAATGGAGATGCTTCAAGAGGCGATTACATCGTGAGACTGCTGAACTTGAGTTCATTCACAAGTTCCAAACACTGGACAGTCCTCTAATGGAGATGCTTCAAGAGGAGATTACATCGTGAGACTGCTGAACATTCACAAGTTCATTCACAAGTTCCTGAGCCCTTCGGGGGAGGGCAGTATAGAAATATAACCAATAAATAAATAAATAAATAAATAAATAAATAAATAAATAAATAAATAAATAAATAAATAAATAAATAAATAAATAAATAAATAAATAAATAAATAAGAGTGGACAGTCCTCTAATGGAGAAGCTTCAAGAGGCGATTACATCATGAGACTGCTGAACTTAAGTTCATTCACAAGTTCCAAACACTGGACAGTCCTCTAATGGAGATGCTTCAAGAGGAGATTACATCGTGAGACTGCTGAACTTGAGTTCATTCACAAGTTCCAAACACTGGACAGTCCTCTAATGGAGAAGCTTCAAGAGGCGATTACATCGTGAGACTGCGGAACTTGAGTTCATTCACAAGTTCCAAATACTGGACAGTCCTCTAATGGAGATGCTTCAAGAGGAGATTACATCGTGAGACTGCTGAACTTGAGTTCATTCACAAGTTCCAAACAATGGACCCGTCAAAGCTCTGACAAAGGTAACTGTGACACTCAGAAGGTCACATCCTGAAAAGTGGTACTGAATTTGAACACAGCTCTTCTTCATGCAAAGGAGACGCTCCTTTCCATCCAAAATAGCTTGAGGTCATTTTTTGTTTTGTTTACGATCGTTCTGTTTGCACTGAACATGCTACGTTTTGTAGTAAATTGTCACAAGGCGAGAAGATTCAACAAGGCCCGTTCTTGCAATTTCCAACTTGGGCAAAACTCTGAAACGCCACAGAAGGAACAAGGACTAGGTTGGGTTCATTGTCACACAGCTTTAAAATATATATACATGCATTCGGGGAAGATTCACTCCTTCATTTGCACTGTTTAATAACATGGCCAGCTTTCTGCACTGGTATGATTTATTATTGTATTAATAAGCAAATCAATAACACACACACACACACACACACACACACACACACAGAGAGAGAGAGAGAGAGAGAGAGAGAGAGAGAGAGAGAGAGAGAGAGAGAGAGAGTAAAGATGGCAAGGAGTCTAAAAGACATTTCGAAGATCAAAATGGAATGTCCTCTGAAAATGGGTGCAAAAAGAAATGCACAGGAACCAGATTCAATTCCCCATTTCTCCACGTGAGCAGCAGGCTGTATCCATCACATACTGGTTTCAGACGTGGTACCAATACAACATTAACTACCTGCCCTGCTCCAGTTAAAGTCTATCTGTATTTCTGTAATGAGCCCCAACTTCTCTATGCTGTTTCTAAGCAATAATGCAAGATCCAATCCATCCTCTTGCTGCGCAAAGGGCACCGCTCAGCCAAGACGCCCCCCCAGCTCCCTTTATCGATACCTCCCCAGTCTCAGAAAGGATCTTAAATCCAATATCCATCTACTCTTAAAGACCCAATCAATAGCACTTATTTTAATACAACCCCTTCTCACGTGGCAGCCGGTAAATCATTGGGAGAAGTAACACAGAAGGGGTAAGTGTGAAAGCTACTGTTAAAAGGAGTCCATAGCACAAATATTACTGTTTCTATGTGCACATGCACAGAGACTAAAGAAGAAGAAGAAGAAGAAGAAGAAGAAGAAGAAGAAGAAGAAGAAGAAGAGGAGGAGGAGGAGGAGGAGGAGGGGGAGGAGGAGGAGGAGGATTTATATCCCCCCTTTCTCTCCTGTAGGAGACTCAAAGGGGTTTACAATCTCCTTGCCCTTCCCCCCTCACAACAAACACCCTGTGAGGTAGGTGGGGCTGAGAGAGCTCCGAGGAGCTGTGACTAGCCCAAGGTCACCCAGCTGGCGTGTGTGGGAGTGCACAGGCTAATCTGAATTCCCCAGATAAGCCTCCACAGCTCAGGCGGCAGAGCTGGGAATCAAACCCGGTTCCTCCAGATTAGATACACGAGCTCTTAACCTCCTACGCCACTGCTGCTCTGAAGAAGAAGAAGAAGAAGAAGAAGAGGAAGAAGAAGAAGAAGAAGAAGAAGAAGAAGAAGAAGAAGAAGAAGAAGAAGAAGAAGAAGAAGGAGAAGAAGAAGAAGAGGAGGAGGAGGAGGAGCAGTAGCAGCAGCAGCAATATTAGTAGTAGTAGTTTGGATTTATACCCTACCTTTCTCTCCTGTAAGTAGACTCAAGGTGGCTTACAAGCTCCTTTCCCTTCCTCTCCCCACAACAGACACCTTGTGAGGTAGGTGGGGCTGAGAGAGTTCAGAGAAAACCGTGACTGGCCCAAGGACACCCAGCAGGAATGTAGGAATGTGGAAGGGAGCCAAGTTCGAGGCATTCCTCCACCTCAAGAGCATCCAACCAGGGTCAGCTATCTGGAGCAATCTGAGCTTAAACTGGGTCACTCTCAAAATTGCATCCCCTCAAGCAGTGCATTGTTGACAGCCGCCATTTGCCACTCTGAGAGATTTTTGGTTTTTAATGAAAAATCCCTCTCTTTTTTTTAAACACCGTGACGTTGTAGATGTTCTTGTAAAATTTATTGGCCGTTTGATAGCCCGGCCGCAAAAAAGAAAAAAATCACAGCTGAACAAGGCAGGATGTTGCTTGAAGTTCTTCTGGGTGATAAAAAAAAAACAAAACCCCCAATGTAGGCATGCTTAAAATGGAATAAATAAGAACGGGAGTCAGAGCTCCGAACAGCTTTGTGCGAGCATTCCGAGAGTCATATTACTTCCTGTTAGCTTTATTTTCGCTAGGGGACTCATAGTTATCTCTCTGCCACCAGTTGGCCGCACAAAAGAAACCCAACAGTTAAAGTATTAAATTTATTGTGTCAGCCGCGGCGAATAAGGAAGTGCCCAGTTCTTCCGGAATCCTCCTCTCCGTTTGGGTCAGAAACTGAGCATTCACCTCCTGCAACGGATTTGATAAATTGCAGGCTTGTCTTTTAATCCTTTGATTTTGGGTCAGATGGCTGTCTGTTGGCAGCCAACCCTGGAGCAAAATGAGTTGACACCAGGTGTACACAGCTGGTGGCTTCCCCATGTTGGCAAACAGGACTCCATCCTCGTATTTTATAGCCTTATACAAAAACGGGGGTTTTTTGGAGGGGGGGGGGATTTGGCCTCACTGCTTTTTAAAAAGTAAACCAGTGAATTTGGAGTCATTTCGTAGGCTGAAGAATTTTATTCTCTGTTTGTAAGTTGCCGAGAACACCAGATGGATGAAAGGTGGGTGATAAACATTTTAAATAAACGAACAAATAAATATTAAGCTCGCTGTGGGTTTACAGCGCCACCTTATAGCGATCCCAACAAGGGGCTTTCAAGCGTGAGGCAGGGGTGGTTTGTCGTGGTCTTCCTGGCTGAGTTCCTCCTCCCCCCCCCCACCCCCAAGCATCCATTCCCTCCAAGGGAACAGATCTTTGTAGACTGATGAACTATAATTTGGGGGGATTCTGGTGGCTGGCATGCCTGATGTAGTGGTTAAGAGCAGGTGGATTCTAATCTGGGTAACTGGTTTTGATTCCCCACTCCTCCACCTGAGTGGCAGAGGCTTATCTGGTGAACTGGATCAGTTTCTCTTCTTTTACACATGAAGCCTGTGACCAATCACAGTTGTCTCTGAACTCTCTCAGCCCCACCTACCTCACAAAGAAAGGGAAAGGAGCTTGTAGGCCACCTTGAGTCTCCTTACGGAAGAGAAAGGTGAGGATAAATCCAAACTCCTGCTCCTGCTCCTGCTCCTGCTCCTGCTCCTGCTCCTGCTCCTGCTCCTCCTCCTCCTCTTCTTCTTCTTCTTCTTCTTCTTCTTCTTCTTCTTCTTCTTCTTCTTCTTCGCTGTTTTGTATTTTCGTTGTGTGGACACAAGGCACAATGTGTGTGCACAATAACATTAAAGTTATTCTATTCTATTCTATTCTTCTTCTTCTTCGCTGTTTTGTATTTTCATTGTGTGGACACAAGGCACAATGTGTGTGCACAATGACATTAAAGTTATTCTATTCTATTCTTCTTCTTCTTCTTCTTCTTCTTCTTCTTCTTCTTCTTCTTCTTCTTCTTCTTCTTCTTCTTCTTCTTCTTCTTCTTCTTCTTCTGAATCTCAACCGGGAACAAAATTGAGGCAGCCCAGAGCCCACCCAAAACTGGTCTCCCAGTAGACTACAATTTCCCTTCCCTATTAAAATGATAAAGAGTTTAGTTCAGCCGAAGCGCCAATGAAAAATAGAAAGAACAACCTTGGGCGAAAGCCCGTTCCCTTCCTGATAGCGATCTCCTGTTCCATTCACCGAATGAAAGACACGGAGGCACCTGTTATCTGAGAGATTCTGAAGGACAGGGGAATTTTTCACTCGCTTTGATTTATAGCGGCGGAATGACATCTTCTAAGCTCCTTAAGTTCACTCGGTGGGAAAAATATATATCTTAATGGCTTGGAAAGCCGAGAGACAGTCGAGCCGAATGCGGCAGCAGCGCAAGAGATGGCACACAAGATTGCAGCTGGTTTTCTTCCTTGCACTTGGGGGTGACTCAAAGGTCACGGCTGGCTCACATTGCCCAAGGGAGCCACCCTACATAAGAACATAAGAACAAGCCAGCTGGATCAGACTGGAGTCCATCTAGTCCAGCTCTCTGCTACTCACAGTGGCCCACCAGGTGCCTTTGGGAGCTCACCTGCAGGAGGTGAAAGCAAGGGCCTTCTGCTGCTGCTGCTGCTCCTGAGCACCTGGTCTGCTCAGGCATTTGCAATCTCAGATCAAGGAGGATCGAGATTGGTAGCCATAGATCGACTTCTCCTCCATCAATCTGTCCAAGCCCCTTTTAAAGCTATCCAGGTGAGTGGCCATCACCACCTCCTGTGGCAGCATATTCCAAACACCGATCACACGTTGCATGAAGAAGTGTTTCCTTTTATTAGTCCTAATTCTTCCCCCCAGCATTTTCAGTGGATGCCCCCTGGTTCTAGTATTGTGAGAAAGAGAGAAACATTTCTCTCTGTCAATATTTTCTACCCCCTGCATAATCCAAACATAATTTCTATCCCATGCATAATTTATGCATAATCCCATGCATAATCCCATGCACCCTGATGGGCACGTTGCAGCGGTGGGCCTTGTCTGGACAAAAGCAAGCAATGGGCCTTGTCTGGGCCTTGTCTTTTCCCCGTCAACCTTCACCTGACTGGCCAGTAGTCCGTCATGCTCCCAGCTACATGATGCATGACCTTCTCCCTTCCTTTCAGACACCCCAGTGACCCCCGAGAGCCAGCGTGGTGTAGTGGATAAGGGTGGATTCTAATCTGGAGAACCGGGTTTGATTCCCCACTCTTCCACCTGAACGGCAGAGGCTTATCTGGTGAACCAGGTGTGTTTCCGCCCTCCTGCATTCCTGCTGGGTGACCTTGTGCTAGTCACAGTCCTCTCAGAACTCACTCAGCCCCACCTGCCTCACAAGAGGTGTCTGTTGTGGGGAGAGGAAGGGAAAGGAGCTTGTCCGCCACCTTACAGTTTCCTTACAGGAGAGAAAGGTGGGGAATAAATCCAAACTCTTCTTCTTAAGGTGGAAGCATCCCACTAGGATCCGGAAGAACTGGGTTTGATTCCCCACTCCTCCACCTGAATGGTGCAGACTTCTCTGGTGAACCGGATGTGTTTCTGCACTCCTACATTCCTGCTGGGTGACCCTGGGCTCATCACAGTTCTCTCAGAACTCTCTCAGCCCCACGTACCTCACAAGGTGTCAGTTGTGGGGAGAGGAAGGGAAAGGAGCTGCTGAGTCACCTTGAGTCTCCTTACTGGAGAGAAAGTTGGGGTATAAATCCAAATTCCTCCTCCTCCTCCTCCTCTTCTACTCCTCCTCCTCCTCCTCCTTGCTTGGCCTGGTCCATGTCAGCCTTCACACAGCTCTGCAGTCTGTTGTCCCCAAATGGGGCTGCTGTAAAGCCATTTTTTAAGACACTAGTCCTGGAGACCACTGATTCTGTGTCAGAGGTCATGTCAGGTTATTCAGGACTTATCATTGAATACGTACAGAATACTTACCAGAGTGGATTCATATAAAATGTTGCTGAACCAAGATGGACTGAATATATTTATGTATATACATGTTTTCGCATTGATTGAATACTTACCTTAAGGATGCTGAACTGATGGGAGAGTATGAACTAAATACTTACCTGAATTAATACAGATGACCCTGAATCTATTTGTTATAATTGTTAAAAATAAGTTGAACTTACCTGTTGGATGTAGTCGACAAGAAATGATTGTATTTACAACGAATGACATATATAAAAAATATGAACAATGTTATAAACTCACGTATATAGATATGCGTATTTGAAATATTAGTTATAGCCAGAGTGCAACAGTAGTGGTAGTTCTATTATTATTAATATTGACTGTTGCACCCCCTTTTCTTATGTGAGGTTATTCAGAACGCCAAAATTCAGGGCAAAATTGGGATGAGAACTGCAGAACCGTCGCTCCTTGGCACAGCCTGATCAAGTCGCGCCAGGTCTCGGAGGCAAAGTGCAGCGGCAAATGCGCTCAGCCACCCAGTTCCTTGGAGACCGCTCGAAAATGCAAACTAAATCATGAGGCGGACGGCATAAATTAAAATGCATTATCTCCAACTTAAAAGGATGTCACTGAACCCGTTTGCTTCTCAATTAACCGGGGAAAATTGATTTCATTTCAGCTCCTATGAACGGATGAATGTTAAGTCAGTGAAATGGGATTTCTGGGAAATCACACCTTGACTCTCTAACGTGCGTGGGGTTGTGCGCCGAAGCTGACGGCTGGGAGGTTTGGGACAGACACGTGGAAGAACCTCTTCACACACAGCATAGACAAATTGTGGAAACCTGCTGCCACAGGATGTGGTCATGGCCGCCATCTTGGAATGCTTTAAAAGGGGAGTGAACAAATTCATGGAGAGTGGAGCTATTAGTGGCTACTACTCACAAAGGCAACAAACAGTCATGGCCGCCATCTTGGAACGTTTTAAAAGGGGAGTGGACAAATCCATGAAGACTGGGACCATTAATGGCTACTACTCACAAAGGCAACAAACGGTCATGGCCGCCATCTTGGAACGCTTTAAAAGGGGAGTGGACAAATC
>NW_025950126.1:0-10303 GCF_021028975.2 Sphaerodactylus townsendi | reverse complement strand
TTATTATTATTATTATTATTATTATTATTATTATTATTATTATTATTTGGGAGGGGGGCCCATCACAAAAATTGTCCCCCCTTCTCAAGTGTTTAGCCATAAAAAGAGGACTAAAGTTCAGTTCCCCTAGAGAAAACAGCAGCTTTGGAAAGTGGGTTGTACAGCATTATACACTGTTTAAATCTCCTCCATCCCCAAACCCCGCCCTCCAGAACTGTCAATTTTGTCAGGCTTTCGGGGATCTTGGCTATGGGGACGAAAGGCCGGCTGCTCGGCTTATTTATTAATTCTTTTTTTCCCCCTTTCAAGCTGCATCAATAAGTGAGACAACTTTTCATCTTTCCCCTTGATGGGCCTGCTGGTCTAATAACTCATCGATTTCTTTATGCCTTCCCCTTTTATCTCAGTAGCCTGTCAATATGAAGCATCTGATTGGGTCAATAAGGAGAGGGGCTGAGGACTCTGGACCAAAAATGTAATCATTATAACATCACTTGTGACATTTGCAGTGACAGATTTCCTGTGAATCTGACAGGTTCCCTCTGGCTTGTTCTTGACAGACTCCTGCCCAACTGAACTTCAGAATTTTTTGGGGGGTGGGGGGGGTTAATTCATCCAACAGCTGTTCATTCTGCAACAATGTGGTTCAGACTGGAGCTGAGAACCTGCAGTGAAAAGCGAGAAGGAGGGGGCTTTGCGGACCGCCTTCATTTCCCTCCCTCAAGGGGATGAGCGAACGTTCCTGAGTTATTTATGTTTTGGTCCAAGATTTTCTCCTTCTCACTTAAAAACCCGGTTGGAGAATTTTAAAATGCACTCGCTGTTGCACAGAGTCCATCGCTTACAAATATGATGCTGCTTTATTGACGAAACAAAAAGCCCACGTTTTATGTGGAAAATTTGATGCAGGGCGACCAAAAAGGAACAATGAAAGATTAAAACAAATAAAGAATCCAAGCATCAGAAGAAGGCTCTTTCCACCAGAGGAAAGCGCCTCCTAGCCAGTTTCAATTTGTGCAAGGCAGAAGCAAGCTCGGTGTGGGGACTGGGGGATTGAACAGCACAGCTGAGAAATGTGACCCCATCCCTGCTCCGGACTCTGTGCCTCTGTGCAGGGAGAGAGAGGGCACAGGACAGACACTTGGGGCAGCTGGTCTGACCTTATCAGATCTCAGAAACTCACCCAGGCCATTTCCGCACGGCCTCCTTGCGCCCCCACACCGCCAAGAGTGCGGGCGGCGTGGGGGCGCAAGCCCGTTCGCATGCAAGCATGCGAACGGGAGAAGCGGAGGCCGGCAGACGGCAGGCGGCTCCGCACGGAGCCGCCTGTTCCCCCTCCTCCCTCCCACTTACGGTGTCCTCCTCGTCGCCTGCGGGGCGTCGCAGCCCCGCCCACGCTGCCCTCCGACCCCTGGAGGTCGGAGGACAGTGTGGGCGGGGCTGCGACGCCCCGCAGGCGACGAGGAGGACACCGTAAGTGGGGCGGAGACGGGAGACAGCGTCTTCCCGGCGGCGCGGTTTGCACCGCGCCGCAGGGAAGACGCTCCCTCCCCAACAACAACCCTTTAAAGGGCTGTTGTTTAGGGCGGCTTGACGCCGCCCTGGGGGGAGGGAAGAAGAGTCAGGTGCGAACGGCGGCCTGGGGGCGCCTTTTTTGGCGCCCCCAGGCCGTCATAAATAGGCCGTGCGGAAACGGCCCCAGATTGGCCTGGGTTAGTACTTGGATGGAGGACTGCTACAGAGAGCAGGCAACATCAAATCACCTCTGAACGCCTCTTGTCTTGCAAACCCTACAGGGTCCCTGTAAGTCAGCTGCATCTTTTCAGTTCTTCCTTTCCAGACAAGGCAGAAGCTCAATGTACTGTCATAAAAACATAAGAACATAAGAACAAGCCAGCTGGATCAGACCAGAGTCCATCTAGTCCAGCACTCTGCTACTCACAGTGGCCCACCAGGTGCCTTTGGGAGCTCACATGCAGGAGGTGAAAGCAATGGCCTTCTGCTGCTGCTGCTCCCGAGCACCTGGTCTGCTAAGGCATTTGCAATCTCAGAGCAAGGAGGATCAAGATTGGTAGCCATAAATCGACTCCTCCTCCTGTCGAAGGCTTTCACGGCCAGAATCACTAGGGTGTGGTGGTTTTTCCGGGTGGAATGGCCGTGTTCCAGCAGGCGAAACATCATAAGAAAATGCTGCTGGAATACAGCCATACAACCCGGAAAACCCACAACAACACCCTAAGGTAGAAGCTGTTTCTGCCACCAGAATGTCAGAGGAGCCAACTGGGGCCAAATCCGCCCCCCCTCCAGGGCTTCTGGTTGCCAACCAATGCACCTAGCCATCCAGAAACCATTGACAATTTTGGCCTTTTCAAATTTGGCCTTTCCAAAGTTGGTGCAGATCTCCTTATTTATTTATTGTTTGTTTGTTTGTTTGTTTCTGCATTTATACCCCACCATATCTCAATGCCTCAAGGTGGCTTACAATAAAAACAATCCAAAAATACAATAAATGTACTGTAAATTAACATGCACAGGATTATCCATTACCCAAAAAAAATTGCCCAAGCTATTCGGCGTGTAATGCCAGATTTGTGAAAATGCCCCCAGATGGCGGAGCCTGATGATTTGAGGGGAGCAGAAGAGGAATTTGTCTAATCCCAACTGCGCATGGATAATAATGGCATTTACTGCTTGCTAAGCGCTTAATTGCACGGTGCTGGGAAGTCTGTGGAGTCTCTGGTGGAAAAGGACCAGGCCGAGCAGATGGCTCAGGCAGCGGCTTTCTCAAGCGTAATCATCATGGTGGAGCAATAAATGCAGCGGCATAAGCGCAAAGGTGCACCGGGGTGGCCCGTGGGTCGGACCGGTTCACTTGGGCTGTCTAATTTCCCCTTCTAATTTATTTTCCTCCCTGTCTCCTGCGTTGGGGTTTTATTGCGCCGGCTAATTATTTATGCATGCAGCGGTTCTGAGCCATGCTGCTCAGCGCGATGTCAGTGCATAATTCAAGCCTGCAGGTGTGCTCAGGTTTTTCTTCACTCTTGACACATCAAGGAAGCCAGTGATTTGCACCCAGGAGAAGGCCTCAGACAACCTTCCCATACAGGTGTTTCTTTCCATTGATCTCCTGAGCACCAGGAGGGGGCACGCAACAAAGGCTTCCAAACTTTTGTGGACTGGAAGAAGTGGTTCCTTCTGCTAAGAAACAACATGTATTTTTCTGCCATGAGTCCTTGCAAAGGATTCTGGGACACGGTATAGTATAAAGCATGGATCATTCAAAGGGCGGGAGAGAGAAAACCCACTCCCTGGCACTCCTCTGTTGGGAAAGGCACTACTGTTGACCACGTTGGCTTTCAAGGATCCATTCCAGATCTTCTCATGATCTCTGTCCCTGGTTTTAGCTCCAGCTCACACATCAAGCTCCAGTACACACATTATACTAAATCAGACCATGCACACAAAAGTGCACCCCTGCACATTCGTGTGCCACAGCTTTGCTTCCCCCAGCAAGGTCTGCTGGCAGGACACCTCCCCCTTCTTGCCCCCTCTGAGACACATTCAGCAACACTGAAGGCTTGAAAGTGCCTTATACTGAATCAAACCATCAGTCCATCAAGGTTAGAATTGTCTACCTGGGCAGGCAGCTGCTCTCCAGGATGTAGTGGTTGAGAGCAGGTGGATTCTAATCTGGAGAGCCGGGTTTGATTCCCTACTCCTCCATCTGGGTGGCAGAGGCTTATCTGGTGAACCAGGTGTGTTTCCACACTCCTACATTCCTGCTGGCTGACCTTGGGCTAGTCACAGTTCTCTCAGAACTCTCTCAGCCCCCCCTCCACCTCATAAGGGGTGAGTTGTGGGGAGAAGAAGGGAAAGGAGCTTGTAAACCGCTTTCAGATTCCTTAAAGGTAGATAAAAGTGGGATATGAAAACCGACTCCTCTCCTTCTTCTTCTTCTTCTTCTCCTTTTGGATTCTAACTCAAAGCAGGGGACAATCTGGACTTGGACTTGGATGCTGCAAAATTCTAATTTCATTAAGCCAGTCTCTCTGTGATGCCAGGGGCCCACTTGTCTTTCTGGAACAGTTTTTAGAAACTTCTAATTGCAATCAGCTGCCTTTGTTTTGGTATTTCGGGGCCCACATCCAAAGGCCTTTGAAGGCGCGCACGTGACTCTCCTTAATAGAAACCCCAGAGGGCTTTTGATCACGCCAGCAAAGCATTGTCTCAAGTAAATTACCCTTTAAACATCATTTGCTGGCAGCGCGGCACACACCTGGACACGATGTTTGCGCAGGGACGCTTCCTCTCTCAGTGGTCTGAAATGCATAATAACGCAATTAAAACAACCTCATTAAGAGCTCTTGTCCTTGCTTGGCAGATTCATCTCTGTTAGGACAAGAGTTTCAGCTCAGGAAAAAAAAATCAGGGTTCGGCTGCCTGGCAGGCACCCCTGCTCTTTCTTCAAGGGGACACACTTGAACTCTTCTCTGTTGAGCCTGGGGAAAGCAAGAGGAACAGTTCTCCTTTCTCCCACAGTGCTAGAACTCAGTGGCACCCAGGGGAGTGGGCAGGCAATAGATTCTGGATGGACAAAGGGAAGGGAATGGAGGATTGCCAGCCCCCTGGGGATTGGGAAATTCAGGGAGATTTGTAGGTGAAGCTTGGGGAGGGGGGGTTGGGGAAGGGGGGGACCTCAGCCAGCTAGAATACCATAGAGCAGGGGAGGACAACTTATGGTGCTCCAGATGTTCATGGACTACAATTCCCAACAGCCCCTGTCAGCATGGCCAATTGGCTGGTGGGAATTGTAGTCCATGAACATCTGGAGCACCATAGGTTGGCCACCCCTACCGAAGAGTCTCTCCTCGAAAGCAGCCATTTTCTCCAGGAGAACTGATCTCTGTAGTCCAGAGATCCATTGTAATTCTGGGAGGTTGCCGGGAGGTTGGTAACCCTGCGAGGAAGGTCGCCAGCTTAGAAGGTTTTAAAAGTGAATCCAACAGACTCCTGCAGAAGAAGACTGTCCAAGACATGACAGCATAATGGATGCTCCATGTTCAGAGGCCTCTGAACTCTGGGGCACAAGAAGAGGGTCTTGCTTGGTCCTCTGTGCCTTGGCTTGTGGATCTTCTGGTTGTCCTTTGTAGGAAACAGGATGCTGGACTGGGCAGAGCATTGGTGTGATCCAGCAAAGCTCTTCTGATAACACCATTCGTAGTCACCATCCCATCACAACAATGGCTGGAAAGAAGTTGCGAGCTGCATCTTTAGTGACTTGAATTTGTCTCATTTCCCTACGGTCTTTTTTCTCAGAAGCCCAGGAAGGCCCTCGTTCGTTTTATTACATGAGAGTTGTGATGTTGCCATCCTTAAAATAAGGTGTTCAAAAAGCTGAACATTGTCTGCTCACGATGCCCTTTTCTTGGAAGTCTACGCTGGCTAGCCAAAGTGCTGCATCAACTTCTGCCAAGAAGACACCAGAATGCACCTTTTTTTAAAAAAAAGTCTTCAGTTTTTTCTCCCGGGACTCTGAGAATTAAACATTCAGTGTGAGACGAAACACAATGAGCAAGACAGCCAAGATCTGCTCTTTTACCAAGGCTGACAGTTTGCAGGCTGCAATGAGCAGACTGTTCCTCTCGAGAAGACAGGCAGTTCTGACGCACCGTAATGAGACAGAAGATATGTGTGTGGGTGCTCTGACACTGAAGCTGTTCATCTGAAAGTTTGGGGGGACTGCAGCGAGTAGCAGGATTTCCCAACAGCTCTGGAGTTTGCTTCAAGGGTCAGAGCTCAGCAGCAGAGCAGGAAAGTGGAACCATTGCAAACAGGAAGCCTGCCTGGGACATTCTGGCCTGCCGCTCTGGCCTGGGACATTCAGGAAGGTTTGGGGGTGATACTTGTGAATTTGAGGAGGAATTTTGCCTAGAATCCATGGTACACTGTGGAGTTTGCCCTCTGAAGTTGTCACTTTTCCCCAGGGAAGGGGGTCTCTGTAGACTGGAGGACAACGGTAATGCCTCCCTGACTTGCTTCTGGTGAAATCCTATGCAGAGTTTCTCTAGTCTAAATGTATTTATTTCAGAGAGCTTGCAGCAGAGTAAATGGCTGCGCTTACTCACGAGAGGTATCCAAAATGTTCTTTCGTTTCCATGCTATTTAGCTGAAATTTCGGAAGATGGATCGACCAGGATGATTACTAGAGAACTCAAGAAAAGTACATTCATTTATTCATTCACTTATTTACTTTATGTGTAGCCCACCTTTCTTGCTGAAATTCAGGGTTCGTTACAGAATAAAAGACAATATATTTGCACTGCATAATGAACAGCGTAAAAGGAGTAGGATTACAGAATTAGAAGAAAATGCAAACTGGCTGTAATTATGTGTTCCTGCATTGCAGGGGTTTGGACTCGATGGCCCTTAGCATCTCTTCCAACTCTATGATTCTATGGCAGAGAAAGGCCTTTCCCAGTTCCCTGAAAAACATTTTCTCATGCTGGAAATACTGGGGGCTGAGCCAAGGACCTTTTATTTATTTATTTCATGTACACCCCACCTTTCTCCCCAACGGAGACTCATAGCGGTTTATATCATTCTCCCCATCTCCATTTTATACTCACAACAACCCTGTGAAGTAGGCTAGGCTAAGTGTTGTGCCTGGCCCAGGGTTACTCACCATGATAGAATGCAGATTCAAACATTGACCGTTTCCCCACTTTTAAAATGACGTCCGGTTCGTCTGGTCCAGGACCTTTTTAGCGCGAGGGTCGTGTTCCCCGGGCTTCCCCACTGCCCCGCGCCCTGCGTGGGGTCATCAAAAGGCGCCATTTTGAGCAGCGCCAGAATGACCTGCGCTGAGGGGGCGCAAGAGCAGCAGAGTCGGGGCGGCTGCATTGTAGCTGCCCCTGTAGTGGGAGTGCAGTCGGACCCCGCGCTACTCGGCTAGAGTAGTGCGCAGCAAACGGTGAGTGGGGAAAGGGCCCTGGTTCTTCCAGATCCCGAGTCTAAAACTCTAACCACAACACTACACTATATAGTCTCCTTCTGCACATCCCCCTTGTGCATGAACTGCAGGCCTTCCCCCAAAACAAAGTCTGGATCTCTTTGGCGCGCTGCCCGGTGTGTGGGTGAGTGTGATTGAGAGGCACAGGATTGGAGGGGGGGGGGGGCTTGATCCTGAAACTGAAATGGGTGCCAAGCCAGCCATACCCACCCTGGATTGTTGACCCAGCCTGCCCCACAAGGATAGCATTGGACTACAGCATCTTAAATATCCATGGCAGAATGCCAGCATAAGTTGTTCCCTGCCAGCAAGTGGTAATTTTCACAGCCTGTTCTATATGAGGCTGCTCTTTAACTGAGACCCTGCTGTGCTGGTTTCATAAAGAGGAAAATCTCAGATTTTTATCATAATTGTGTGAAAGGCTTTTTTCCCCCTTCCCTGCATTAAGGCATTATTGTAATGAGAACTTGTGTCAGAGGCTGCCGGGAAAGGGGGAGGGGGAGGCCATTTAAAACAGATTAAAACATCTATCTATGCCATAAAAGAGTCTTTTTTTGGGTAGCTGAATGGCCCAGACTTCCAGCTGTCACAAAACAAGAGAATCCCGAAATGCCCTCCAAGCATCTATTAAAATCTGCAGAAGCAGCTTTCAGGTTTTGGGATGCCGAATATACTTTGACCTCTTCAAGTTGTCGTCTGGGCTCTGCCATTTCCACTACAGGAATTAACAGCCTTTCAGGTCAATGAAGTTGAGTTCTCACCCCAACTTCCATGGAACAGACATGTGTAGGAATCAAAGGGCTGGTTTACTTTATCCATGCCAAAAGGGCTGGTTTTGTACTCTGAGTCCTTTTGAGATTTCCCTTTCTTTCAGGGATGCTTCCAAAATTCTCCTCCACATATTTCCCCAGTTTTTACAGTTACTCAGCACTTGTTTGGGGGCATTTCCACATCCTCCTTTTCCTCGCTTGTGTAAGTTGCTATTTTGGGGGGGGGGGGGGTCCTGAACATGTTTCGCTCACTGTAGCGATAGATTTGGTATCAACACAGATTTATGTCCAGCATATTTCTCTGCCGGCGAAAGCAATGGCAAACTACCCCACAAAAACGGCTTGCCTATGAAATCACTGCTTGCAGTGGTACCCCAGAGTCGAACACGACTGAAGGGGAAACTTTACCTTTTTATATTTCTCTGCAGATTTAAACCTGTGCGGTATCGTATCGCCCACTAAAAGAAGCAAAGCACATGTACAACAGAGGGGAGCCCCCCCCCCCCCCCCCGTAGGAATTTACACAAGGGAGGAAAATGAGAATGCGGAAAAGCAAGAGTATTTGAGGTGTTAGCAATCTGTTTTCCCCCCTTTCCAAATTCTGTAGCAAGCACGGTGTATCAGGGATGTCACACAAACCTTGCCATATGTAACCCCTACAGCTATGATCATTCATAAGCCAAATCTCAGATTTGTTCACCCTGCTATAGTCAAAGGGTATCCAGTATGGTGCCTGCTGACACGAAGAAGTTTTAGAAATTGGGTGGGGAAGGTGGGGCTTTTGCTGAGCAAGCCTTCTGATTGGCCGTCAGAGATTAGATTGGCAGTACAGCACAGATTTTCACTGGGTGACAGATGTGGTAGCAATTTTGTGGCTACATCCACGACGCTGTGTCAGAACTCCAAAAGTACCTGCAGGCTCAAAAAGGTCGGAGACCCCCGCAGTAATCTGTCTCAGTCAGACGCAGCTGCAGGGTAGCTGTTATGATTCAGGTTCATTTCCTTCTGCCTTTCTGCCTGCAGTAGGTAAAACTGGGTACATAGATCAGCTAATTAAATTAAGGAAGGAAGGAAGGAAGGAAGGAAGGAAGGAAGGAAGGAACGAACGAACGAACGAACGAACGAACGAACGAACGAACGAACATAGGGCAGAGCAAAATTTTAGAACAAGAAAGACATAATGAGTTGGAAGAATATCGATTCTGTTTCAAATTTCACCTCAGCCCCAAACTCAATTCACTCAGCATCTGCTTCCCTGTAAGCAGGGAATAATCCTGGTCTACCTTGCAGGAGTCCGGTGAAGACGACTAATGTTTTGAATGCTGAAGTGCTATGGAAATGTTCTTTCAGAGAAAAGGAAATTTCAACCTACCCTCCTCCTGCTCCCTTTAGTCTTTAAACGGCAGTCCTTTTCAAAGCCATGTTGCAAAATACTTTGGAAACTCTTCTTTGGGCTTCAGCATCTGTTTGCCATGTGACTCAGGGGAATCCCAAGACCAAAGCATATGTCTTTAGCATTAAAAATATGTTTTTAAAATTATTATTGGCAACGGAAAACCTGTGCAGCTGGCACTTTCAAAAGGGAGCCGACAGCACACGACTACAAAGATGCCATCTTGGTTTCCTGGCATTTTCAAACGTTCTTTCTGTTTTGCCCATTTGTGTCTCTTTGATTTCTGAGAGGTGAGGTTGAGGGATAGGCATCAGCACCAATAAAAAATAAGGGTAAATTTCGGGTTCGGGTTTTTTTTTTTTCAATAATTGATTATGTGAACAGAAGGTAAAGTCCTTAGAAAGGAGGGGATGAAATGATAGATGGTTGACTCCTGAAAATTCAGAGCAGGCTGGGGAAAGTTTGTTGTTGTAGTAGTAGTTTAATCTTAAGACAAAACTCATTTGAGATTCACATGTTTTATCCTTGGGAGACTGGCACGTGAAAGGGACCCGACTCCACATTCAGTAGTCAAATCTGAATAGCAGGAACAAAGGGAGAGGAAGAGGAAACAGGTTGGATGTTCTCTGATAAAAGGAAAAGGGGGGGTGTTGTTGTTTGGGGAGGTTGAAAAAAAGAGGTTGTCAGAATCTACAAATTTTAAAAATAAAGACAAGGTGGGAGAGCAAGAGAGCAAACGGAGGGGGGAAAGTACAGTTTAGAGAGGCAGCGTGGTGCAGTGGTTAAGAGCAGGTGCACTCTAATCTGGAGAACTGGGTTTGATTCCCTGTTCTGCCACTTGAGCTTTGGAGGCTCATCTGGGGAACCAGATTAGCTCATGCACTCCAACACACACCAGTTTTTCAGAGCTCTCTCAGCCCCACCCACTTCACAGGGTGTTTATTGGGGGAGGGGGGGAAGGAAAGGAGATTGTCAGCCCCTTTGAGTCTCCTTACAGGAGAGGAAGGGGGGACATAAATCCAGACTCCTACTCCTCCTTTTCTTCTTCTTCTTCTTCTTCTTCTTCTTCTTCTTCTTCTTCTTCTTCTTCTTCTTCTTCTTCTTCTTCTTCTTCTTCTTCTTCTTCTTCTT
>NW_025950125.1:0-10303 GCF_021028975.2 Sphaerodactylus townsendi | reverse complement strand
TAGTAGTAGTAGTAGTAGTAGTAGTAGTAGTAGTAGTAGTAGTAGTAATAATAATAATAATAATAATAATAATAATAATAATACTCTCATGGGCACCCCCTTGTCATGAGGAAGGGGCTTGCGTGCTTCGATGACGTTGAGAGCTATGCTGGAGGTAGGGTATTCTACCAGAAGGGGCTCCCATGCCAGACTGGTCTCAACTGAGAAACCAGACTAAGAGTGTCCACCAACCCATACAACATGGTGATACAAATGAAAAATTATTCCATACTGCATTGGTCATTGCACGGGTTAACAAGGGCCGTGTCGCATGCTGGGGTCCCTGGGCATGCATCGACAAGTGGGTTACAAATGGACCAACCATCCAAAAGAAGAAGTATAGTGCTCAAGAAAATCATGCCATCATGGCTTGTTACTACAACTCAGAGCCAGAAAAAAGAGCATACTTGAAGCGGATGTATGAATTGTGGAAACAATGCTACCCAGATTCGAATATCACTGAGCAAAGACTGGCAGATCAAAGGCGATTCATCATACGGAATAAAGTGTTTACAGAGATAGAACTGGAAGAAGTCCAGAAAAACTGTGAAAAGAAAGCAACTGTAACATCAGAAGAAAGAACAGTACATACTCCAGAAACAACAGGAGAGATCATAATAGAACTGCTAGATGAAAACGCCAGTACAGGGGAGAAAATAATAGTACAGCCACCAGAGAAAGTCCCCATGACAGAAAAAACTGATAGACTGACAGAAAGTAAAAAAGAACTAAGGGAAAAGATCATCCAGTATGGACAATCAAATGAGGAAAGACAACATCTGCCAGCATTGAAAATGGTGCCCAAAAAAACCTGGCAACCATAACGAGGGATGTAAACATGGCATTGATGACAATTGAAACAACATCCATCAAACAAACTAATCAGCTCATGTACATTACGACATTAGTGGTCACAAGAGAACTGGGCATTGAAATACTTAAACCCAGGATAAATCAACCATCAAAACCAAAGTGGAAAATTAGACTGGAACAGAAGATCAGAAAACAAAGATCAGATGCCAGTAACCTGAAAAATATGAGAGAACAAAGATTAAAGAATGGCAAGATCATGAAAGAATTAATTAGAAGATACTGGCTAGTCGCTAGAACAATTGAAGAAGCACTGGAGATCACCAAACAACAAATAACAGCCACAGTGAGAAAAATTGAAAGATATGAAGCAAGAAACATCCAGTACAGACAAAATCAGCAATTTTGTTCAGACCAAAGGCATTTCTACCAAAGCCTCAACACAAAGATCAATGTTGAAAGCAAAAAAACAGAGAAAAATTCAGCACTTCAGTTTTGGAAAGATCTGTGGGAAAATGAGAAGGATTACAATGGGAAGGAGCAGTGGATAAAAGATTTTGTGAAAGATGTTGGCCATAAACAAATGCAAGAGCTGGAAATAACAACTGGTATGATAACAAATAGAAGCAAGAAAGTGAAGAACTGGATGGCACCAGGACATGATCAACTGCATGGCTTCGGGCTCAAATACCTATCAAGTTTGCACCCGATAATGGCCAAGCAGTTCAACAAAGCCATGTAAAATGGTGAAGTCGATGAATGGCAAACAACTGAGAAGACATACTTGATTCAGAAAGATCCAGTTAAAGGAGCAACACCTGGAAACTACAGGCCAATAACATGTTTACCCACGATGCTCAAACTGCTCACTGGCATAATAGCAGATAACATCATGGACTACTTGGAAGCAAATAGCATCCTGCCAGTGGAGCAGGGGTACAAAATATCAACTCCTGATAGATACAATGATAATGGAGAACTGCAAGAATCGAAGAACGGATTTGCATATGGTCTGGATCGATTACAAGAAGGCATTTGACTTACTGCCCCATAGTTGGATCATGAAATGCTTGGAAACAATTGGCATCAGCAAAAACATTCGAGTATTCACTGAAGAAGCAATGAGACAGTGGAAAACTGAACTGACAGTCGGAAATGAAAACTTTGGAACAGTCAACATTAAGCGAGGAATTTTCCAAGGTGATTCACTATCACCTTTACTGTTTATCATTGCCATGATCCCACTAACAGTAATTTTAAAGAAAACAAAGTTGGGCTATCAAATGGCCAAAGACTCAGAAAAAATCTCACATTTGCTGTATATGGATGATTTGAAGCTGTATGGGAAATCAGACACAGAAATCCAGTCACTAGTAAACACAGTCCGAATATTCAGCACAGACATTTCGATGGAGTTTGGCCTGGAAAAGTGTGCTACTGTGGCAATAAAGAGGGGCAAGATGAGAGTGTGATGGGATTGAAATGCCTGATGGCCAACTCATCAAGTGCAACCAAGAGGCTGCTTATAAATACCTGGGCATTTTGCAGCTGGATAACATCAAGCACGGGCAAGTGAAGACTGTTGTCAGCAGAGAGTACACCCAGAGGGTCAGGAAAATTTTGAAATCTAAATTAAACGGTGGGAATACCATCAAGGCCATCAACACCTGGGCCATACCCGTCATCAGGTACACTGCGGGAATCATCAACTGGACACAGGCTGAGTTGGAAGCATTGGGTAGAAAAACTTATGACAATGCACCATGCCTTACACCCACGCAGTGATACTGATAGATTATACCTTCCCCGGAGATCTGGAGGCAGGGGTTTACTGCAAGTACAGCAAACAGTGGAAGAGGAGAAGCATGCACTGGCCGATTATGTGAAGGAAAGTCAAGAACAGGCATTGATTGAAGTGAAGAACAGACATTTGCTGCAAACCTTGAAAACCAAACAAGAATACAGAAAAAAATGTGATTAAAATGAGGACCGAAAGCTGGCACAACAAAGCACTGCACGGCCAATTTCTGGAGAAAATCAAAGATTCCAGTTAACAACTGGAACTCTGAAAAAGGAAACTGAATCCCTGATTTTAGCTGCCCAAGAGCAAGCCATTAGAACAAATTCGATCAAGGCCAAAATCGAAAAATCCTCAGATGATGCAAAATGCAGATTGTGCAAAGAAGCTGATGAAACTGGAGATCATGTCCTCAGCTGCTGCAAAAAGATTGCCCAGACTGAGTACAAGCAGACACACAACTCAGTGGCCAAGATGATCCACTGGAATTTATGCAAGAATTACAACATAAGAACAGCTAAGAACTGGTGGGAACATTGTCCAGATAAAGTAATGGAAAATGAGAAGGTCAAGATCCTGTGGGACTTTCGAATCCAAATGGACAAAGTGTTGAAACACAATAAAACAGAAATCACTGTGATCAAGGACAAGAAAGTGACCATCATCGACATAGCAGTCCCTGGTGACAACAGGGTCATTGAAAGAGAACACCAGAAGGTCACTAGATACTGTGATTTGAAAATCGAGCTTCAGCGTCTATGGCACAAACCAGCTGAGGTCATCCCAGTGGTAATCGGCTCGCTGGGCGCCATCCCAAAAACACTAGGGCAGCACTTGAAACATCTTCGAATTGACAAAATTAACATCTGTCAAATTCAGAAGGCAGCCCTGCTGGGATCCGCACAAATACTACACTGATACATTACAACTTCCTAGGCCTCTGGGTGAGGCTAGAATTGTAATGAAGGCCAACAACCAGCTAAAGATCTGACAGCTGTGAAATCTACAACAACAACAACAACAACAACAACATATGGATGACCTAAAGCTCTATGGAAAATCAAAAGCAGAGATTGAGTTACTACTGAACACAGTAAGAGTCTTTAGCACTGACACTGCAATGAATTTTGGACTCAATAAGTGTGCAACTTTGGAACTCAGTAAAGGTAAACTTGCAACATGCGAAGGTGTGAATATGCCAAATGCCATAGAAATAAAGAGCTTACCAGTGAATGAAAGCTACAAATACTTGGGGATACTGCAAGCAGAGAACATCAAGCATGCAGAAGTCAAAGGCGCAATTAGGAAGGAATATCTTAGAAGGGTAAGAAAATTTTTAAAATCAAAGCTAAATGGAGGAAATACAATAAAGGCAATTAATACTTGGGCGGTGCCTCTAGTACGCTACACTGCTGGCATAATTAACTGGACACAAGCCAAATTGGACATCATGGACAGAAAAACAAGGAAAATTATGACCATCAATTGAGCACTGCATCCAAGAAGTGATGTAAACAGACTCTACCTAGCAAGGTCAGAAGGAGGAAGAGGACTGCTCCACGTCAAGCAATCAGTAGAGGAAGAGAAAAGAGGCCTGAAAGAATACATCCAAGAAAGCCAAGAGCCAGCATTGAAAGAAGTCCACAAGGCTGAGATGCTGAAAGCCAAAGAAGCAAAAGAGTATAGAGTCCAACAGTTTAAAACACGAAAGGAGCAGTGGCTAAACAAGCCACTCCGTGGGCAGTACCTTAAGAACATTGAAGGGAAGGTTGACAGCAAGAAAACATGGGAGTGGCTCAGAAGGGGAACTCTAAAGAAGGAAACTGAAGACCTGATTTTTGCTGCCCAGGAGCAAGCATTACGAACAAATACAATAAAGACACGAATTGAAAAGTCCTACAATGACCCAAAGTGCCGTCTTTGCAAAGAGGGTGATGAAACCGTGGAGCACATCATCTGCTGTTGTAAGAAAATAGCCCAAACTGACTATCTCAAACATCACAATAGGCTAGCAGCAATGGTGCACTGGGACCTTTGCAAAAAGTACGGCCTGTCCTGTAGCAAGACCTGGTACAAGCACAACCCAGAGAAGACCACAGAAAATGAAGAAGCAAAAATACTCTGGGACTTTAGAATACAGACAGACACCTGGCACATAACACCCCCGACATAACAGTGGTAGAGGAAAAAACATGTTTGGATCATAGATGTTGCTGTGCCAGTTAACAGCAGGGTAGAGGACAAAGAGCTGGAAAAGATCACAAAATACAAGGACCTACAAATTGAAGTTCATTGTGGCAAAAAAGAACAGTAATCCCACTAGTAGTTGTGCTCTAGGAGAAATCCCAAGAATCTTGAAAAACGTCTGGAAAGCCTAAACTTGGACAGAACATCAGTCCACATGCTGCAGAAAGCAGCACTTCAAGGAACTGCACATATTCTACGCAAATACCTCTAATATCCTAGGTCCTTGGGAAGGACTCTATCCGGGAGTGGGGTACCACCGCTCCCTAGACTTCCCGCCTCTGTCGCCACCGGCCCCGCCAGCCCCGTCGCAGGGCCTGGACTTGCCATCTCCGTTGCCGCCTGTTCCGCCGCTGGTCCGGGGCGTGGGGACGGGGAGTCCCTCCATCGACGGCCTGGCTGCTCCTGTGCCACCGGGGGGACTTTGCTTCCCCGGCTCCGGACCAAGGCCAGGGAGGGAGGAGGCGAGCCTGCTTGGTCAGCCGGGGCCTCGCCTCCGACCGAGAGACTGCGCAGCCCAAAGCACTGGGGCCACCGATGCGGGATCCGCCAGCCATCCGCTCCCCAGGAGGGGGCTCAAGACTGCACCGGCAGCCGGACAGGCGGGCATCGCTGGGGGAGGCGGAGACCTGGCCCCGCAGCTGGTGCCGAGCCAAGCACGACGGACAAGGGAAGGTAAGGCTGGAGAGGGGAGGGGTTTTCAAGGACGTGGCCAGGTGGGGAGGGAATAAAAGGGGAAGAACAGAAGCACCTGGGAAACTTGGAGAGGAGAAGGACGGAGAAAGGGACGGGGGACGGAAGGCTGGAGGGGAAGCAAAGAGGGGACAAGAAGGGGAAGCAAGAGATAGTGGAGGTAGAAGGCAGAAGGCAGTAAAGAGGGGCGACAGGAGAAAGGGAGGAAATAGGAGAAGGAGGAGAGAGAAGGAGAAAGGAGCGAGTGAGAGGAAGGGTGTAGAGGGAGAGTCCTGTGACGTGAACAGGCTCCCTTCTTGGCAGACTTGTCCGGGCTAAATTAGCCCGGGGTGGATTCAGGCACCCAAATAGACCACCCCCACAAGACCGGGGGTGAGGCCGGGAGGTACCAGCACCCAGGAAGGGATAGGAGGGACGGCAACCGGGTACCCCTTTTGGTATCCTGGAGGGGGACCTTGACAGACTCGATATTCAGAGATGAATTTCAGACACTTGTGCTGCGTTGTTTTATGCATAATAATAATGGGCTACAGGAACCAGGACCCACTTCTGAGCAACCAGGGCATGGGCCTGCAAGGCAACTGGAAGCAAAACAACCACAAAAGTGGCAGAAATTTTCAATGTCAGAGAATCGAACTGTCATGAACTGCTACCATAAATCAGAACCCCAAAAACGTGGCTACCAAAAACGGATCTACTGGCTGTAGAAATTCGAATATCCAGATTCAACTGTAACTGAACTGAGACTTGCTGACCAGAAGCAATTAATAATCAGGAACAAGGTGTTCAGTGCAGTCGGACTTGCGGCTAATAAATCAAAAAATATAAATAAAATAAAGTATCCCTGATTACAACCTTTTATTTCCCCCCAATAAATGAATGGTGCCTTTTGGGGGGCGGGGGAGAGCATGTGCTTGGTAACTAATTTGCTATGGGGGATGATACCATTTCTACCTTTGAAAATGAGCGGCCAGTTTCCATATGCAGTGACCTATGTGCTTCTGTACGGAGAATTAACTCCACTGTATTGCACAAGAAATACTTCCCTCTATATTTATTTATTTTCATGTTCTGCCTTTCCCATTGTCAGCAATTTCAGTAGTTTTTCACTTACTCAAGAATAAGAATGAACAACACTTTACTATTTTGACTGAAAATATTAATTATTTTAAAACAAAACCCATAGGTGACCCAAAACCTCCACATCTTATTTATGATAACAACTGATCTTACCTGACTGCTGTCTGAAGAGTCAGTTACATTTCTCCTAGCTAAAGATATTGTTGTTTTGACAGTCTCTGACTGAATGGAACAACAAATCAGTAAGAGAAAACAGATGTTTAATTATATCAGAGAACATGTAATTATAATTATCACAGTCATTTGTAGAGGGGTGAAATATCTCCATCTTTCAAAGGACTACATGAAGAATGAGACATTGCTAGTCGGAACCTTTTCAAGGAACATCACTTAAAAAGGGATGTCTACTCTTCAGCTCCCACAGTTCCTAACCCTGCAGTTAGCAGCAGAAATGCCCTAATTTCATTAGGTCATTTCCAATTAGACCTACTTAAGAATGGCCCAGATTGTGCTATGTGGAGGGGCAACTCTGACTATATTAAATCCATTCATAAGACTGGATCTGCATCACTGCATAATGATTTTACATAATTCACCTTGCATTGAACAAAAACAGTTGCATGAATCAACCCTCAGAGTACATCCTAACTAGGCAATGAATTTCTTTGCCCACCCTGAATAAATTAGCAAATAACTGCTGGCAATGAAAAGATTTTAAAAGTTAAAAGGCTAAGATAATTAAATGCATATTTCAACAGTGTTTATCTGGCAGTGATTGGCTAAGTCCACTTACTGTGAAGAGCTGAACAGCTAATTCAAGTGCTGGTGCATCTCCTAGAGGAGATGACCTTGAGGTCATATAATTGCAACCGTAATTTATTTAGTTAAAGAAGCGAATGTGTTCTCAATTAGCTTGGTAACCATTATGATAATTCAAAGGGGATTTATCCTTGCTTATACCCTTCTATTTTACAGATAAAGTTATTGGATGGTTTTCCTCTTTTGTTTACTTTTCCAGTTCATTTTTGTGAGTGTATGCAAAAGATCTGAAGGTTTGTTCATTTTGATTAATAGGTGTCCAGTCCTAATGATGCTGATATTGGTCTAATCACTCCAAAGGCTTTAAGGAATGAACCCACATCAAGAAACTCACAGAAAACAATGTTGCTTGCTTAGAGGCTTCTTCCTGTGCTGATTTGTTTTTCCATTACTGACTCTGAGGCATCTTAAATTCACCCCATAAATAGGTGCCTGATCTCCGATTACTCCACTGCCAGGCCTCTAGGAAGTTTATCACAGATATGTTATTCTGTAGGGATTTGTATTTTCCCCTACTGCAGTAATCTGCTGTCACTATAGCAGAGGAAAGCAGTAATTCACGTTGCCTGTGCTCTATCTCTCCTGCTTCACTCCTCCTGATCTAAACTCCTTGCTATATTTCTTTTAATTTTAGAAAGCTGACACATTTTCACCATTAGCTGGTCAAGCTGCATGTCAAAAAATGCATAATAGCTGTAATCCCCCAGCTTTCACGTTAACAGGATATGATTTATGGAAATGAGAGTTCTAGTGGAGTCCATTATCAACAACCTCAATCATAACTAAAGTGACTATCATGATTGTGAAGAAATAGTCTTGTATACAGGACCCGGGAAAGGAGTTCCTAGCCATAAAATGCCTCACTTATACAAGCAGAAGCAGTAGTCAGTCAACTAAGGTTCACTGGAAGCCAACAAATGCTAGATAGCAAACCACAGGAACATGACTTTCTGAACTCAGCCAATAGAGGTCACTGAAACAACCACTACACTTTGTGGAGCCTTCCAAGAGGTCCTGGCAATTTTTTTCTTTGTTGTCTATTGATGTATTATTAGTTTCTTCAAAATCTGTTTGTTTGAAATCCTGCTGTTAATATACCTGAAGTCTCTTCATGTAAGTAATGGCCAGATGGGTTTTATATGTATAAATGCATACATATTACTAATAATTAAGTAATCAAAATATTAAACCAGTATTGAATACCATGAATCTCTCTAAATGACCATGGGCCTGTCATTCTCCCTCAGTTTCATATACCTTACAGGGTTATTGTGGAGATAAAATGAGGATATTTACCACTCTCAGCTCCTTGAAGAAGAGAGGTGTCTGACACAATCAACCCAAATGAGGAAAAGAAAAACCTCAGGGGGTATGATCAACTTCCTAGTTACCTGGATCACTACTGGTATTCAGGGCCTTGAATAATTCAGCTAAGTATAACTAGTATCCTCAGAAAATATCCTTGTTTGTTCATCAGGTTTGGAGTTACCCCCTCACCCCTGACAATTCTTACATATCTTTTGACTCAAAGTCTCAACTTGCATACATGAAAAACACAATGAGGTGTCTAATATTCTGCAAGAATCAAGGGACGATTATAAGTGATCTGTAAATGGCTGTGTCTATCTTGAAGCCAAACTCTCGACTGAGTGAAACAGATGATACTGGGTAAGGAACACACTGGGGAAGGTAGCAACTCTCAAACACTGGAGGTGGGCAATTGGAGGAATGTGACACAAAGAAGTAGAGGGACAAAAGAGCATTCTGTGTGCTTAAAGCTACAAAACGATTTGAAGTTCTCTCCCTTCTCAGTGAGGATAAGAAACAGACACAGGAGCAACAGTCACACCTCAAAGAATGTGCAAGTGATAGATGTGTCCGCCCATAGAATGGCCCCTGCAAAACCTCAGAGGAGATGTGTAGTTGTGGTTGGGGACTCCCTGCTGAGGGGGACAGAAGCAGTGATTTGCAGGCCTGACAAGATGTTGCGAGAGGTATGCTGTTTCCCTGGGGCAAAAAATCATGATGTCACTGAGAGGCTGACAAGACTTGTTAAGCCCACTGACCACTACCCCTTCCTTTTGATCCACATGGGAACAAACAACACAGCAAGATGAAACTTTTGGGACATCAGAAGGGATTTTGAGGCTCTGGGAAGAAAGCTAAAAGATATGGATATACAAGTTGTCATTTCATCTCTACTCCCAGTTGAAGAACATGGCCCAGGGAGGGAAAGAAGTGTAGTAGAGAATAGTAGAGGTGAACAACTGGCTTTGCAAGTGGTACCACCAGGAACTATTTGGGCTCCTGGATTGTGTTTGGGGTCTGTGTTTGCATGAAGAGGGACTGCTGGCAAGGGATGGGTTGCACCTCATGCCAGTAGGTAGAAACATCTTTGCCAGGAGGCTCACAAACCTGATCAGAAGGGTTTCTAACTGACTTATGTAAGGGAGGGAGACAGTATTCAAGCAGACAGGAGTTCATCAAATGATAGTGATGATAGTCCAAAGGTTATAAAGAGAACTGAGCAAATAGGTCAAGAAGCCTACAGCGGAGGGAAAAAATCTTAACGAAGCAGCCAGAGGAAATGCATTATGGCCTTTGATGTCTCTACACCAATTCACAGAGCACGGGAAATAAACAAGATGAACTCAAACTCTTAACACAGCAAAATAAATATGATATTATAGGCATCACTGAAACCTGGTGGGATGAGTCTCATGATTGGAACATAAGAATTTATTTGTTTGTTTGTTTGTTTGTTTGTTTGTTTATACATACATACATACATACATACATACATACATACATACATACATA
>NW_025950124.1:0-10306 GCF_021028975.2 Sphaerodactylus townsendi | reverse complement strand
AGAACGAGCCTTCCGGCTGGGGCTCCCAGGCTTGCGCCCTGTGGTAGGGCCGGGGGGTGGGGCGGGCAGGCTGGCAGGCCGGCAGGCCGGGCCGCTGCCCGACACCCTAGGGAGTGGGGTTGGGTTGGGCCGACAGGCGGCCATGGGCTTAGCCGGTGCCCGACACCCCAGCAAGCACGGGAGGAAGACGGGCTGTGGGGCGGCCTTGGGGCTCAGCCGGTGCCCTTCTCCTCAGCATGGGCGGGAAGTGTGGAAGCAAGCAGGAGTGTTATCTCTGGGGCTTCCCTTCCTGCCAGTTTCCCATGTTATTGGGATGTGATGTGCGACCCGTTTGCCGCCCAGCTCTGATGTAAATAGTTCTTGTTGATATGTTTGATGTTTAATAAACGGGCTGCGGCCCATTCCTTTCCAGCCTGTCGTTGTGGTGTGATTATTGAGCGAAGGGGGTCTCACCATCTGCAGCAAATAGCTTGATACTTCAGAACAACTGTGGCATAGCGGGGCTGGAATGATCAGGCATACTTTAGAACATAGGAACTCTATAATATAAACCTTGCAAGGCAATTTTCACCACAGTGACAGGAACAATAACAGAAAATAACCAGAGTTAAGTGCTTGTCAAAATGTAGAGTTTTTACTTTATGTTTCCTATTTTTCTCACAACCATAGAGCAGATATATAAGAGAGTAGGGAAAATGACTTCTAGTTCCATATTGCCCTTCTGCCTGATAGTTTATGGTGTGTTGATACTGTCAGCCATTTGTTCTCCATACAAAACAGCTGTCTCTTCCCTCTGTGACTGGCTTACTTTGTCACTAGAAACAGAACTGCCCTGTCTGTTTTGCAGTTCTGAAATACATCCTGCCTTTTGCAACTATACATGGAGAAATCTGTCATTTTGGTCAGGCTCCAAAGAAAGGGGTTACACAAACTGCTTCTATTAATGTTGCCAAAGCTTTTCAGAGAGATTGCTATTAAAGAGGCAACATTTATTCACAATTATCATGCTCTGATACTTGATATGGTAAATGGCAGTTGTTTCCTGCCGTGTGCAAAGAACACAAGGGAGATTCAATCCACATAGCCTGAACTTGTGGAGAAACTGGTGGGGGTGGGGAAGTTAAAGTTTACCTTGGACTACAAATGTTGTAAGAGGAGAGTTCAAAAGAAATTCCAATTTTCTCGGCCTGTGGAGCATGCTTGCACTAGAGGAGCTTGCTTTCAAATGCCACCTTGTGCAGTAACAGTGCAATCTTTAGTAAACTTAAACCCTGCAATGGATCACCACACCTTCTTAACTTCTTCAGGCAGGGAAACTACTCACTAACTTGTCTTGTCAGATTTTTCCTTCCTTTTTTCCTTCTGGGAACTCACCAACAAGTCTTGCTCTCACTCCTGATATTCACTCCAACAGGGAAAGTATTGTCCTTGGGGATGACACTGCAGGAGAGGGGGAAACTTTGCTTTCCACTGCTTACATTGGGTGGACCAGCCTCTGCTAACATGAAGCACATACCATGAGTGTGGCAACTGGCAAGTTAGTCTACAGTTGGTTAAGGCAATCTTCTTGTGCCTGATTCAAAAATGTATGCAAACCAGAACAAAATCCAAGTAATACTTTTTACTGAACTAGCCAAATCAACATAAACCACTATACAACCTTTCAAGACTACCAGGACTCTTTATTAGGCTTGATATTACAAAATTTAAAATGATAGAAGAGTGGAAAATAGGTCTCTCTGGCCATGGTGATCTTGCCTGCTTCCTTTGTGTGCTAATTTGCATGAGCCTATATGGCTGGACAACTTTTTCAAAAAAAATCCTAATTCACATAAATTAATTCAAAACATGTCATTTAAAAACCTTTTAGCCAAGAATTGATGAAGAGGGCAAAATACTTTTATCTAAGTGGAAGGTTGTCTTCAGACAAGCATATTTGTGTGTTTTCCCTTAGGTTTGCAGGACATAAGGATGAGATCAAGGTATCAAAGGCTTCAATCTTTGTGGTTTGGCCTCTTGGGGGGAAAAGGAGTAGTAAGAATCAAGAGCATAAGGTAAGAGTGTTAAAGTGCTGCAGTCTTCCTAGATATCAGATATATTGTGAAACTTCTCACCACTCTTCACATGGCTTGGCACAACTGCTGATCAGCACTTACCTGAATGTGCCTGACTGAATGGCTTAATTAAGGACTCCTGTTGACTGGTGCATGAAAGACACCTGATCAGGAAGTGATTGCCAGCACGCTGTACCTGGTTGTTAAACTGGAACCCAGTGACACATCATTAAAAGTAAACAGTAATTAAAAAGTCACTTCTGCAGTACTTTATGAATGTAATCAATAGTATTTAACTTAATTAGAAATACAACATAACCAGGAAACAAGTGAAACTCTTGTAAATATCTAGTTTTTTTCATGGTTTGCATCTCCGTCAGGAGCTCTGAACTTGGGAAAATGCTATCTAAAGAGCCTTAAGTATCACACATAGCTCCCATTCAATTATTTAGAGCAGTACTGAAATTATTCACAAGGATTTTGGTTGTGGGAACATTTTTCCCTTTCAGTGTTTTTTTTTGCACTCTATGCAAAAATGCACATGTACTATCCTATACTGCCTTAACTTGTTTTCACTCTCAGTTACCCTCACCTGACATCAGAAGGGAAATACAATTCTTGGCTCAGCATTATGATATCATTCTTTTCAATGTTTTATACATGATTATGTAAGAATACTCCAGGGGCTAAATTAAGAGGGAGGCAGAAGGACTCACCAGGGTACTGAAGTGGAAACAGCCCTGGGAAGCAATGGCACGGAACACGATCAAAGAGAGAGGAGGAGCCATTGCTCAGTAGTAGAGCATCTGCTTTGAATACAGAAGGATTCAAGTTCAGTCCCCAGAGCATCTCCAGTTAGATAAATCAGGCTGTTGATGATGTTAAAGACCTCATCCAAAGACCCTGGAAAGTTGCTGCCACTGACAGTACATGAGGCTGATTGTGAAAGATCCTTCAATTGTCTGACTCAGCATGAGTAATCTTCATATGTTTGTGCATTTATGCTAATGTTCCCACACACAATATAAGTGTTCTTCAAGAAAAATTAGAATATTATTTTCTTCTCTCACTATTCTCATAGAACGGCATATTTCTAGACACTCCCTCACACTCACTTACAAATAACTCCATACCAGGATGTCAGTTAACTCACTGACTTGCTTTCTCTAAAGCTCTGCAGCCTGTCATCACCACACTGCCATCCCACTATGGCACTGCTGCATGTCTCAGAAGTCTGTTCATGCCTCTTGACTTTGATGTGAATATAGAGGGCAACAAAGGAATAATGGGGTGGTTGAAAAGATACGGTTTGTCTTCTCATTAATGCCTTTTTAATAATTTGACAGAGCCTCGACCACTGCAAAAGCACTGGAGCATATATGATTTCTGACATCCCTAATAATAATTAGAAAATAATCTTGAACATTCCAGCTGACTCAACTTCATTTAGTGTTGAAAAGAGCAAGAGGTGAGCCAGGCAAATGTCTTGCTGGGTGCTTGGATTCTTTCAGCAGCTATGTGATGCAAGAGCATACAAGTGTCACTAGCCAGCACTAGCTAGATTATTCTAATTACCTTTGGGTCAACAAAGCCCTCTTGTTCAGAAAAATAGTTTCTTTTTCTTCAGTGCAAGCCATGAAAAACAAAAGGAAATCATCAGCATATGTATGATTTATTTTGGGTAATTTGAGATTAGGAAATGAGGGCTGCACAGCTGGATGCTGCTTCAAGCAAGATAATCCATAATATGTACACTAGAAAGGGGGCAGGCAACAGAAATAACAAACCAGCAATATTTGCACATAACACACCTAGCAGCTGTAAACTGTATGATTTGCACCCAGATGTGCAGAGGTTTCATCTGGTGAATAACCACAGGACACGTCTTGGAATTAAAATGGGCCACAGCCCTTTTTATTGAGGCAAAAGCTGGGCAAGCAAGAGGAGCACATCTGAGCAGTTGGTCAGCATCCATGGCTGAACCCTATCACCAACCCCAATCCATATTGGGGAGGACAGAGAAGGTACTGGGCCACATGGGTGCCCACCCGTTGTGGCCCCCTTCCTGCTGGGGTGTCGGGCTCGATTGCAGAGGCCTGCGTGCCATGCACCATGAGCCCACCTCACCTCAAGCCTCTTACGGAGACCCCCAACTGCAGGAAGGTCCGGCACACAAGCTTGGCCTCCCCATAAGGATGCGCTCCTCTGCCCAAACCTCCAAGGCTGCAACAAATTGAGCAGCAAAAACCCCTGCCCAAATAGGGAGGGTGGGTCAGTTTGCTTCAGGCATCAAAGAAGGCCGGAGCAACCGCATGCTGCCTAATATATAGGAAGCGTGCTCCGCCCCTTGCACTCACGTGCCAACACAATCAGGCCAGGTGTGGCTCAGCCGCCCAACTGGCCCAGGGCATGCATGCTCACTGCTTCGGAGCTCACCATGTGTTCTGCCCCCTGTAGCAATTATGGCCTGGTTGACTCTAGTGCCGTTATTTATGAATTTACCAAGTCTACACTGTATACATTTAAAGGGGCTGAGTTTCAGTGATGCCCCCGTACACCTTCAAGTATTTTTTCTCACATACATTCACAAGCACTAGTCAACACTGTTACAATTGGTTCTCTAGTCTCCTTAGGGATAGCTAGTAACTAAATATTGACAACCCTACAAGAGATGGCCAACTTCCGGGGAGAGAGAGAGAAAGAGAGAGACTTTCAACATGAAGTAAGTAGAATGGAAGCACTGCCCTTAGATTTATAACTGTAATATGAATGTAAACGCACACACACACAAATATATTCAACGTTGATCAGTGTCATATATAAGCTTGTTCTTACAAAAATCTGGAACAGAATATATATACATGAGCAAGTCCCTCTTTCAACAGAGAAGTTCTATTCTAATACATCTAAAAACAACTACAGAATCAGACATAGAACAATTACCAAGTCAGACTTCATTTGTCTCTGCAAAGCTTTCTCTTGCTGCAAAAATGTCCTTGAGACAAAAGACCTCTGATGATCATTTGTTGGCCTGTTGACAGCACACCTCCTCACAGATGTTGGTAATTAAAGTGGTACAGTTGTTAAAAAAGCAGAAAAGTCCAGGTTGGAATTAAGCCCCAGTGGGTAGAAAGTTTGCAACCTCAGGATGTAAAATGCCTTGATTATTTGCAGTTCTTGCTGTATATTAGTTTGTATATCTCTTTGCTCTGTAGTTGCCAATATGAAGAAGTGAAGGGATTCAAATTTGTGTTGTTTTGGCATGAAGTGTTCCATGAGGGGTGCCTCCATGACCTTGTTTCAAATCCAGGACAAGTGCTCAAGCACTCTAATTTTTCTTCTTCTTCTTGTCTGGCCAATGTAATGTAACCCACATTTGCAAAAAATCTTATCGACAGCATTTTTAATATTATGACTGGAGAATTGCTTAATATCTCTGTGGTAGTTTTCCTTGGCAATATTGATTTCCTTGCACTCATGCACTATGGGCAAGCTGTGCACATTCCATACCTGTAATGTCCTGAAACACCTAAGGATGACTGTGCTTTAGGTTTTCTAACATCACCATTTTATCTTCATTTTATCCTGGGAGAGAAGGACCTGCCCAAGGTCACTGAGCAAGCTCCCAATCAGAGTAATTGACCCACACACTTGAGCAATACATGCATTCTGACATTACAGAAGGTCGAAAGCAAAATTACATAATTTCCCCCCACCCCTAATTCTCTGGGTCAGTTTGACTCTATTTTCTGTTAAATGCTAAGGGTGGCAGGTATGAATTCATATAATGTTTAGTTCTGTCGCTAGTCCTGTTCATGAAACCAAATACTTCTCATCTGCTTCATCCAGGTAGAAGGGGAGCAATGTCAGAGCATCATCATGGACTACTGAATATTCCTGCAAAAAGCCCTGGTGCTCAGCTGGAAGTTCCTCAAGGCAACATTAATGAATGACAGTTGGGTACATTCCCTAAAGTATGGTTGTATCAGCTGAGAACTGCAAATGCGGAACCTCCTTTCTCCCATGATACATGAATTCCCTTCACAAGGCAAGAGGTGGACAGTTGCTGTAGGTGCTGTGAGTGCCAGGTTTATGTCAACTGAGAATTCCGTTTTACTCACAGGATGTGAAAGACCAGGGCTAATGCAGAGCAGAGAGAACATCTAACTGATTTTTAATTATGCAGTTTAAGCTTTTCATAAATTAGCTAAATGTAAATAATATAAATGAGATTCACTAATATAATAAACTACCTCCCCACCCCCCCGAAAATGGGAAGAAATTGATTAGAGAAAAAAGGAAGAAATCTAAAGTCTTTCTAGGTAACAGTTTTTATTGTATAAACGCTGTAAATTTTTGCAGCAAATGTGCTTGATAATCTATTTTCAGCTGAGCCAGTCCCCTAAATACCTGCTGAGTAAGTTTGCATCAGGTTTTATTAAAACTGTGTATGCACAAAATTGCTGTTGATCTGTTTAACATTAATGTGGATATTGTTAAAGGCTACTTAGATGAAGAAGAGTTGGTTATTATACTCTACTTTTCTCTCCTGGAAGGAGTCTTAAAGTGGCTTGCAATCACCTTCCTTTTCCCTCCCCACAACAGACATCATAAGAGGCAGGTAGGGCTGAGAGAGTTCTAAGAGAACTGTCACTGGCCCAAGATCACCCAGCAGGCCTTATGTGTAGGAGTGGGGGAACAAACCTAGTGCACCAGGTTGGAGTCTGCCACTTATGCAGAGGAGCAGAGAATCAAACCTGGTTCTCCAGATTAGAGTCCATTGCTCTTAACCACTAGACAAGGCAGGCAAGACAAGACAAGGCAGAGCCACCAAGATAAAACAATTTGGGGGTTAGTGCATCAGTAGTAACACAAAGAATTTGCAGTAAATATAGCCTCCCCTGTAAAACAACCATCACAGCATCCAGGAAAAATGTGTTATGCTGACTGTATATTTCATAATATGAAACTCAAACACTATGCACTGCTATGCTCTCAGTGGCAAAAATGATTTAAAAAAAGAATGCACTTTCAACTGCATATTCTGTGCTATACTACAACATACAGTGGAGTGATAATTACAAAAAATCACATAGCTAGCTGGTCCTCTGGATAAGGTCCAACCTTGAATACAGAATTCAAAGGCTTGTGGTTATGTCAGCTGAATATTCTTCTAGAAAATCACATAACATAATTGTTTCAAGTAAAGTTTCAAACTGGACAGTGAACTACAAAGCTTTCTTCAAATCAGTCAGCCCAGATGAGCTTCTGTAAGACTATAGGGCAATAGATGCATCATGGCACCCACATAGCTATTACTCAACTAAACATTACAGCCAAAGGACACATGTAGTTTAGCTGCAACCCCCCCCCCCCCCAAAACCCCAATCCAGAGTGGTGGACTGAGCTGGAAAAGATGATGCCTTCTTGGGCTGCTTTAAGCAAGGTAAAGAAATGAGGAAAGCATTATACAGATACCTTGAAAAGTTAACCCTCCTTTTAAATGCAATGGCTCCAATCTATGTTGTTGCTCTCTTCTCCCCACTCCATTGCTTTTTTAAAAAAAGTAAATAATATATTGGGAAATCCAAATCCAGGTTTCCCAATATTATATTCATTTTGGCCTTAGAGTGGGGGATTAAGCCTAGACTGTAAATTGTATAAGATTTGCAGTACCACCATTGCCCACCTGCATGGATCACCTGATCTGAGTGGGCTGATGAGTTGTGATACTCTTCCTAACCATGCTCAGAATAGGGCTGCAGAACAGGAAGGACCAGACCAGTAATTCTCTCTTCTGCCCTGGAGCGAGGTGTCTGAGCCAGTGTCCCTGAGTCAATCCCTTAAGTGCCTTCCAGTTTACTGACTGGAAATGTTTTGAATCATTTCTTCTTCTTCTTCTTCTTCTTCTTCTTCTTCTTCTTCTTCTTCTTCTTCTTCTTCTTCTTCTTCTTCTTCTTCTTCTTCTTCTTCTTTTCTTCTTCTTCTTCTTCTTCTTCTTCTTATTATTATTATTATTATTATTATTATTATTATTATTATTAATTGGGTTTATAGACCACCCTCCCCCAGAGGGCTCATGTTTTAATGAAAAACATTGCTTTACTTGCAAACATTTCTCAAGTCAAGGGGAGGTCAATGAAAAAGAGATAAGTCAAAATTGTCACATTAGGCATGCTATGCATGAGAATAGTGTCTACATCAAAGGTAAATTTAAATCACCTGGATGATAGTAATTAATTTTTCTTAAGTACTAATTACTGATACAATTGCATTGTGGTGTTTGAAGATGGCATTTATGTATAAAGAAATCACTCTTTCCTTTTTATATGCATCATTGGTAATCTCTAGCATTTGTTTTGAGCTCCTGGCAAATTTCATCACCTTTTGCTTGTAGTGTATATTACAGAATGAAATTTATTACGAGGCAAATATGTCATCCCTCCTCCAAATCATCCAAGTCCTAAAAAGACCAGCATGTGACTCTAGAGATGCGTCATTGTGACTGTTATACTTCAAGGCTCATTTGAATAAATCTCACTTTAATTTTGACTCAGAAGAATTGCAGATGCCAAGAGGATTTGCTCAACTCACTGTAAAGTTTGTAGGTAGCCTCCCCCCCCTCCACACACACACGCTGTCAAAGGGAGGAGGGTGCAAAGGAACTAATGTGTAATCATGAGTGTAATCATCAGTACAAACAAGCAGAGTCTTAGCAAGCATCAAAACATTGCCTCATATAAGAGTTCTCACTGAGACACAATGGTTGGCAAGGGGATGTGGGACTCTCACAAACTGATGATCCTCCTGAAGTGTGAGCTGGAAAATTCCAATGGCCCTGAAGCAAGTTGAGCCCTAGTGACACTAAAAGCACCATGGGGCACTTAGCTTGAACCTGGCCAGCAGTGCTGATGATGGCTGTATGCTAGCCAGCTGTCTCCTATGCTGCTTGACAAGCCATGCCCAAGCTAGTGGCCCCAGCAACACTGAACAGCTGGGACTTGACTTGGCTTGATCCTGGTGGCTGCCAGCAGCCCTCTAGGGTAGCTGACTGCTAACACATTTTCCTAGAATGCTAAAAAAAATGCCAGGTCGAAAGCTAGGAGCAAAGGTTGCCTTTTTTGTTTTTGTTTTAAAGCCCTTTAAACATGATATAAATATTTCTTATATCAATATTGTGCAAGCTGCTTTCATTGCTTTTGTATTTTTACAGAAATGCCAACCATAGATCCCTGGAAGAGTGGGGAGAAGACCTCTCCCCCTTCTCCACACTCCTCACAGGGATCGAATGCCACCATGGCAACCATGGGTCTGTCTCTGTTTCTGCCTCAACACACTCAGCAGGACATGCTCTCAAACTGGTCTTTGTGAGAGGGTTGGTTGGAGGTGATCTGTTAATTGGGGGACTTGTCATGGATGGATCATTACCTGGTGAAGTGTGGGCTTCAGATGTGACTCCCCCAGAGGCGTACCTAGGAAAACCTGAGCCCCCGGGCAAAACCTGAGTTGGGTGCCCCCCCCCCCCATGGTCAGCCACCCTGAGCCTCACCTGCTGATTGTCCTGGCGCCCGGCCTCCCTCCTCTTCTGACTGACTCCTGGCTGGCAGGCGGCAGATCCACAGGCCGCAGCGCCAAGTCCACGCCGCTGGCCAGGAGGCGGTGGAACTTGGAAGCGAGCGGCGGCCTCACGGTTCTCGGAGCGCCACCGCCGCCATCCAAGGGCCGCGCAGCAGGAGGGCAGAGCCTCTCAGACCGCCCGCTCTCAGTCCGCTCTCAGACCACGGGCGGTCAGCCACTCGCCCCACCGCCTCCGGCTTCCCTGAGTCCTCCAACGTTATCTATTGCCTGACGCAACTCGGGAGCAGCCGCCGCTGGAAGAGGCCTCTCGGTCTTTTCCACATCATGCCGCTGCCAGGGCGCCGCTTGAGCCACCGCGCCGGCTCGCCGCCCACCTGCTTCCTCAAGGCGGCTTCAGACTCAGGCTCCTCCTCGCTCGGGAGCAGCTGCCGCTGCCGCCGCTGGCAACCTCTGCCTGGGAATCCCGGCGCTGCCTCTGCCGGCCGGCTCGGGCCCAGCCGCTTCCTCGAGCCAGCCCTCCTGCCGCGCTGCCCTCGGGCAGCGGCGGTCTGAGAACCGCTGAACCAGCTGGCGGGTGCCGGGCTCGCTTCCACTGCGCCCGGCTCCTGCTCGCCTTCTTGAGAGCTGCACAGAAGGCGCAGCAGGAGCCGGAGGCAGTGGAAGCGAGCGGCGGC
>NW_025950123.1:0-18686 GCF_021028975.2 Sphaerodactylus townsendi | reverse complement strand
CATTTCTATCATTTCCATCTATTCATCTTTTTATTCCAGAGGTTATTGTTAATAGTTGTTACCTGAAACTAAATATCAACCCAAACCAAACCATACCAAACTTTATTATACATATAAAAACATTATTAACATTATTAACTACCTAACTACTTTAATATTCCTTTAAACTGGATTTTACATTCCTATCCTATTTATCTTCAAAAATAATACAGTATCAAACCTATGGCACGGGAGGATTAACTTCTGAAAACCATCTCCAGCGCTTCCACCAAATTTCCCTTTTTGTATTGTTTTCCTCCCACATTTTAATTTTACACAGTGATTCTAAAAATCGTTTGACTGTTTCTCTGGGGTGTACAGGTTGTTTGGTACAGGCTTCAACGTGACGGTTTCTCAACACGAGTTGAACCGTGATCAAGTTTATCAATCTGACAATCGACCACGGCACGCGGAGGTTATTTACATTTCCCAAAAAGTAGCCCATCCCTTTCCCATCATCTGACCATCTCTGACCCGGTCGTCCGTACCCTCCTTCCGGGACCGCCCCAGAAACTATCGTTTCCCAGCCTTGTCGAGCTAAGAACGGCCAACTAAGGGTTTTCGCGATCCACGCCCGTTCCTTTTTCACTGCTACACACTCCGACAAGGCGTGACTGATCGTCTCCGGGTGAGCCGATTTGTGGTACTCCTCGAATTGCTGGCCAGTGTTTGATTCGCATAACTGAATGCAGTGACTCCTGGGACAGTTTCTTTTATCCGCTGATGGGCAGAACGTCGTTGCTCCCACTTTCAAAACTTGGTGGTACGCTCGCCATCTCACGTCCCAGAAGAATATGGGGATGGTCTTGTCGGAAAACGTCGGGATCGGAAAGGTTTGATTCCTGAGATATGTCGACAAAGACGTCTTGAGGCTCCTCCCATGATCGTACGGTTGTAACTTGCTACGATTCAATACTTCCCAATACAAACGCCCAGTTTGGCCCCTCTTGCCATCACACTCCTTCTTCAGTACCTGTGATAAGACACCATACTTTTTGACAGCTTTCACCATTTCTTGTAAGAAGTCTGGTAGGGGACGAGTCATCGCCACGGTCAGACGCGGACAAGGTTTCTCTTCCTTCCACCAGATTTGACCCCAAGGTGTATCCAGCCAAGCCTCCAAGCAATTCAACCACACGTGATGGTCGCCCGAAGCAGTGGTCTGTCTGGCCTCATCAGCTTTAGCTCGAGCTCCCCAGTTGGTCGAAAGGAATATGCACAAGAACCACAGCGCCACATCCTGCAGGCCCAAACCTCCGTGGCGATGTTGACGATACGTCACTATGCGGGCGAGGGGAAAGTTGATCGTCCCAAACAACCATTTAAAAAGTTCCCTCGAAACATCCCTCATAATCTTTTCTGGTGGTGGGAAAACGCCTGCTAGATAGTTACCAGCCGGAACGCAGTAAGTGGTGAAGTACTTCACTTTTTAGAAGGTCGACAGTCTCCATGTTTTCTATTTACTTATCAAGTCGATTGTGCGTTGGTACCAATTTCGCCAGTTTTGTTTCCAACCATCTTTGGATAACGAAAATAGAATCCCTAGTATCTTAACTGAGTTGTTACGTTCTTCTCGCGGTTCTTGCTTTTCACAGACTAGCCCTTCTTCTATCCCCGTCATGGGTCTGATCTCAATCTCCCCCGTCCTCCCGTCTAAAACATAGAGTTTGCTTTTTTCCCTGTTGACTTTGGCTCCTGACACAACCTCATACTCTCCGAGATGTCTCACAACTCTGTGCAGGTCGGTCGCATCTTTCACCCATGTATAAAAGTCATCCGCGTGAGCCATGCTAGACAATCGAAAGGACGGGAGTTTCTGAGAGAACAGTCCTTGAATCGTCTCATCTCTCCTGATAGCTCGTAAAACGGGTTCCAGTGATAGCACATACAGCAAGGGGCTTAAAGGACACCCTTGTCTAAGGCCTCGGCGTGGATGAAAAAAGGGGCCCCACCTTCCCCCCACATAAGGTCGTACCTTTGAATCAGCGTACAAGACTCTGAGGAAATCGATCAGCCCAGAAGGGAGGCCATACCAGGTCAACAGGCTCCACAGGTAATTGTGATATACCCGATCGAACGCTTTGCTTTGGTCTAATTGAATCAACATTCGATGAAGCTCTTCGTCCCTGATAAGGTGGAAAGCCTGACGAAAAGTGCATGCCGTGTATACCATTTTCTGGCCTGGAACGCCACTCGTTTGCCCCGGAGAGATGAGTTTGTTTGCAACGGTTTTAAGACGAGTGTTGATCACCCTCATCAGGATCCTGTAGTCTGTGTTAGAAACAGTTATGGGGCGCCAATTAGAGACCAAAGTCTCATCCCCCCCTTTGAAAATAAAAGACATCACAGCCTGGTGAAAACTATCGCCGGACGTCTTGTCCTTCCACATGGCATTGAACAATTCGGTCAACAGAGGGGCAAGCAGGTCTTTGAATTGCTGATAAAAACCATAAGGTAAGCCATCTGGGCCGGGTGCAGAAGAAAGACGTCCCACTGACAAAGCTTCCAGTACCTCATCTTCCGTGAAGGGCATGACTAGCGCCGACAGTTCTTCCAGTTCCCAGAGAGGTCTCCAGTCCTTCATCGAGTCCAGATAGACGAGAACTTGAGAGTCCGGTGCACCTTGCTCATTGTAGAACTTGTCATAGTACTCCGAGAGAAAGGTTGCTATCGCCTCCATTTCCTCCAGTTTATCTTCCACTCCCGGAGGCTTCAGGGCTGTCAAGCTCATAGTGGGTCTCGTTTCTCTGTCTTTTTGCCACTCTCCTTTCTGTAAAATCGGCCCGGATGACCTGGTATAGTTCTTCAGTCGCCATCGCTGTCTTTGAGCTAATTGAAATGTCCTAATTGTATTTTGACACTTCTCCAACCTTCTTTTGTCGTATCCCCATCCTTTGTCTCGTTTCCACTGTATGGACAGGAGTCCTTGAATGGCTTGGTGATATTCTCTCAATTCCCGGGAGGAGTTTACCTTCTTGGATGTAATGCAGGTGTTCTTAATGGCCCTTTTTAATCTTTCCCACCAGGATGTAATGCGTTCGCTGGGTTTCAACAAGGTATAATAGTTGATCACTTGACGTATTTCTTACTCCAGTCGGAAGTGATGTAAATCTCCATCGTGTATCTTCCATCTACAGATGGGCCTCGCCGTCTGGCCCGCGACCTGGAAGGTGACCCTCATAAGAACATGATCTGACCACATGTTGAATATTAAACTCACGTGCGCCGGGGAGAAAGACTGCGGTGCCCATACTCTATCAATTCTGCTCGTGACCAGAGGGTGGTAATAGGTCATTTTGCTGTCTGACAAGCCGTCGTACTTCTGCCGATAATACTGCCTGTGGTACGTGGGTAGAAATTCTAGATCGCACGTCGCCCCTAATGCTACATCTGTAAGGTTTAAGTCCATTTTTAAAAGAGTTTTCAGTTTCCTTTCTTCAACTGTAAGGGGTTTCACATTCGATCGACCTCTTGGTCCAGAGACGATCCGATCTTCCATCTCTGACCTGATATTAAAGTCCCCAGCCACTATCAATTCTCTATGGGTGGAGAGGTAGTCCTTCATCGTCCTCCATAGCTCTTTCCTTTTATTCCTATCTATCGGAGCATAAACAGAAACTAGTCGATACTTCTGGAACCGGGTACCATCAGATGAACTCAAATTAAAGTCTAAAATAAAGAGGTGTCCAGGAAGGGCGTCTATTGTTTTAACTATCCGATAGGATTGGCTTAATTTAAAAAGAATTGCTATACCCCCACCTCCTGGGTCTAATTTCAGCGACCATAATGAAGGGCCCCACGTCCAAGCTTTTTGTGCCTGGCTCCTGTCTCTCGGTGTCCGAACATTAGTTTCTTGTAATATAATGATGTCAGTTCGGATCCGGGCACAGTAATAGAACATCTCCTCTCTTCTCGTCGCTTGAAGGAGGCCCTTACAGTTCCACGTGGAAATAGAGAAGGTCATAGTGTGAGAGGGTTAACTTAACTTAAAATAAATTCCGCAATCTCTTTAATGACGACCAACCAAGGACAAAGGAATTTGTATACAAATTAAAGAACCACGGACCTTTCAAACCATTCCGAATACCCTTTACTGTTCCATTTCGACGTATTCCTCAGCGGCAGGCTGTTGGTTAACTGTTTTCACCACCCCCTCCTGAGGGACAGGAAGTGTGGCCTTACTTTCTAATACATGGATTTGCGATTCTCCCAGTTTGACGGGAGGTGAATAATACTTTCCACTCGGCATCTGTGTCTGAACGGTGACTCGCTCTTGGTTCGGAGGCGTTTCTGTGGACCTTTCCGATTCCACCGTTTGCCTCTCAACTCCTCTCTCTTCCTCCACCTGGTTAGTTTGTTCTGTGACTTTCTGCTCGTGTTCTGACTGAGCTACGACCTCCATGATATCATCATCATCCTCACTTTCATTGGATTCATGTGAAGTCTCCCGAAGAGAATCCTTCTGTTCCTTCCTGCATGTCTCTTGATGAGTATAGACTTCCAATTGGGACTGTACAGCAACAAGGTTGTTATCAAGGGTCCTCTTGCGTTTTTCATAGTCCTTGCTCATTCTAGCCGCCATTTGGGGGTTTTTAGCAACCATGTGATCGACTTCTTTTTGCAACTTGTCAAGAGCCAATTGATTTAGGGTGTACTCTTCTCTAGCTTTGTGAATACGTCTATCGAGTTCCTCATCGGTGAGGTCTTTGCAAACGGATGTCCAGTAATCAACCTTTAGGAAAAGGCTTTGTCGTTTAGGTGACGAGGGGGCCGGAGCATCACGTCTACGTATCGTCACCGACGGTCCCGCCTTTATGATTTCCATCTCCTCCTCCTCAGAATCTTTCTCTGAATCTCGCAAGATGGAAAATTTCCCTCCCCGAGTTGTATCTACCGTGGTGTATACACCTTTCTGCACGGTTCCTCTCACTGTTGTTAATCTTTTCCCTCTTTTCGTAGGAACATCCCTCCACTCTTCCTCCTTCTGTTGACCTGCCATTGGGGGAGCTATCCCAGAGTCCTCCCTAGTAGGGGATTCCTGCGGTTGGCTCTCATCTCTCTTTGAGCGGGTGTTAGGACGATCATGATTCGCCACCAGTTTCTCATATGCACTTGGGAAGGTCTTATTGTAATGCGCTAAGGGGCAAAGGATGTAAGTATGGCCCTGATCCTCACAAAGATTACACACGATACCCTTTTTACAGAAATTAGAGGTATGTCCTTTATGGCCGCAGTTAGAACAGAGTGGCGAAACACAGTCCTGACGGATATGGTCGTAACCCCCACACTGGAAACATGCAGGCGGTTGGCCGCTGTAACGGGTAATACCTCTATCATTCCCGAGAAAAAAATATTTCGGGAGGTGTTGTATAGTACTTCTGGCAGTCCTGCGCAGGGTGACAATGGCCTTGTACTCACCATTCCAAATCCCCCATGCATTCAAACGTTTTTTAGGGGGCATAAGCACATCACACCTTTGTTGTAACCAATATTCTACATCGTTTTCAGGTATGCTAGTCGTTCTGAACGACACTGTAAGAACCCTCGCCTCCCCCCTAAATAAGGGAATAATGTCATAATCGGACAACGGGCCCATGTCAGACCTTGTGGCACTTCGAACCCTAGCCCAAAATTGCTGGAAAGCGCTTTCCGACACCATACAGACATCGGTCTCCCTCATGCCTGGCGGCAATATAACCGCTAAGATATGTTCTTTTGGGACCTTAAGGAAATCGAACAAAATGGTTTCACACATGTATTCCTCACTCAATTTGTCCTCATCAGTACCCCTGTATCGGAATCTCGTCACAAATCTTTGTCTCGGGTCATAATCTTGGGGTTTATCTTGCCCTGCGAGAAAATTTTGTAATAGATCATCGTCACCTGATCGTTCCTTTTGGTAATTGATGACCCTCCTAGGGGGCTCTACCCGTCCTTTCAAAGCCATGTTCCTATCAGAGGTGCTCTTTTCTATACCGGCCGCCCCCCTGGAAGACCCTTGTGATTTGCCCTTTAGGATATGTGCATAAGACCGTTCGTTTGGGAGAACTGTTTGGGATAGCGATGGTACACTGGCCTCCCGACCCGTCTTCCTATGTGTAACTACCTTCTGCTCTGTGGGGCCGTGAACATGAACGGATTTGTCGGGGACACAGGAGCTATTGTTACCATTAACTCTTTGAGTATCACCCTTCCCACCACATTCACTCCCTGACAGGATACCCTTTAAGCTACAGTCCGAAACCTGTTTCTTCTCCATCTGGTCTTCTCGCCGAATTGTTTTTTCACTCTGCATCCTCAGTTGGCGTGGAGGTGGGAGTGTCATCTCGAGAGTCATATCGTCCTTTCTAGTTAAATTAAAGTCAACGTCCGAGTCAATTTTTTGTTTGTCCAAGTCATTATTCCGATCATGAAGGTTCTCACGCTGCTTCACGTTAGTAACAGTCTCTGGGGAGGAAAAAACAGACACATCCTCCACACAGGATATGCTCTTACAGTCCGCAGTATCCTTCTTGTTGGTTCTCACCTCCCCACTCCCTTTCTTATCTTCTAGTCCTTCCCCCTCCCGTTCATCATCACCGCTATCTGGAAGGGGTTCTATCCCAAATAAGGTATCTGAACCTTCCTCCTCCTCTTCCCTTCCCTCAGTATCAGAATCGATCCTTTTGGGGATGCCCACCTTCCCACTATCCCCAGTAAGATCAACAGCAGAGGGTGTGACACCTTTCCCCCGCAGGGTGTTAGTATTACAATCAGAAGAGATTACATCCTGTTTATTCTTTTGCCTTTGAGGTAAAGCCTCGAAGGATGGTACCCTCCCTGACTCAGAAAAGGACTGAGAAGTAGACTGAGAAATAGAGTCTGAAGTAAACGCCTCACCGGTTTGCGGGGGAACCTGCGACTCAGATTCCCCCTGTGTAGTAGACACGGCCTTTTCCGACAGAACGTTGTCCCTTTCATCGCCACGTGCCGGAACCGTGGCTGGGGTGACCATCATCGGGTGTGCGGCAATCGCATCCTTGGCCTGTCGCATCCGTATCTTCATGGAATGAATTGCTGCTTTACACCAATCGATCCAGCCGTCTTTCGACACCAGCAAAATGCCTTCTCCCTCGAGCCGTCTCTCCCATGCGTAAAAAGGTCCTTCCGCTCCTTTAGTTTCCACTGCTCTCAAGATGTCTTTCAGCAAACTCACGAAACCTTGGTCAGATGACCACGCTGGTAAATCCTCGCTGGACGTTCTCGCTTTCCGTCCGACGATCAATCTCTCCACTATGTTGATAGATAAGGACCTGGCATAGGTCACATTCTTTAAAAAATCAGGTTCAACCCATTCGTGTCCTTCATTAGTCAAGTATGCCATCAAGTGACCTTTGGATGTATTGAGAAATTCAATGATTACATCTTTTTTCCTTTTGTCTAGCGCTATGGTAGGGACATCAGGCAAATTGAGATGGACTAGTAAAAAGGCCCAGAATTTTACAACATCTAATTTGTTCGGGGTTTCAGGTGTTAGAAGAGCCAAGCCTTCGCCAAGGGGTGCATACTTTATCTGCGTCCATTGATCGAGACGCTTAGCTTCCTTACTCTTTGGTAATTTCTTTTTGGAAATGGTGTTAGAAGACTGAGACCAATCAGAAACGGGGGAAAAACCGTACGATTTGTCGCCTCGTTCTGGCAAGGCCAGGTCGTCCCGACAGTCTTCCTGCTTCCTCCGTTTACTTTGAGGGGGTCGGATGGGCGAACACAAGAAATCCTCCTTATCCGATCCATCACTACCCGGGTGTTCCGAGGGCGAGTCGATCCGCACGTCTGGATCTTGTATGAGAGCGTCATCCTCTATGGCCTTACTCGGTCCCGTTCCGATATCCACCTCTTGTAAGACCACGGTCAGTTCAGTCGCTGCCTCTTGCAAAAACATCTCCAAGCCTGTCCAGTTCTTTTGAGCACGTGACTTGGAGCCTGCGTCTGAAAAGGGGTTTGTTTGCAAAGCGTCCATGTGGATATCTTTGACTCCCTTGTCACACCTGTCTTTGACATCGCTTTCCTGGTTTCGATCAGTCCCTTCCTCTTGTAATAATAGCATAACAGGTCCTTGGCCAAGTCCCTCCACCAGAATGGGAGTAGATGAAATATGGGCCTCACTCGAGGCCTGTTCATGTAAAAATAGCAGGGGTTTTTCAGGAGCTGCCATATCATCTCTTTGGGTCTGATGAACCTTGTCCTCATCTGATGACATCATAACCTGATCCGTACTGGGTTCATCCATCAGGATGGGAGCGGATGAAGTATAGGCCTCACTCAAGGCCTGTTCATGCAAAAATAGCAGGGGGCTTTCGGGAGTCACCATATCATCTCTCTGAGTCTGATGAGCCTTGTCCTCATCAGATGATATCATAACCTGATCCCTACATAATTCATCCATCAGGATGGGCGCGGATGAAGTATAGGCCTCATTTGAAGCCTGTAGATGCAAGAGCATTAGGGGGTTGTCTGAGGCTGACATATATGCTTTCTGGTCTAGATCAGTTTTGTTGTCATCTGTTAATGGTATAACTTGATCCATAGAGGAATCATCTGCCAGGATGGGAACAGATATAACACCGGCCTCACTTGAGGCCTGTGCCTGAAAAACTGTTGGGAAACCCCTGGAAGGTACAATATCCTCTTTCTGGGTTCTATCAGTCATACCCTCATGTGATGGCAACACATTCTGGCCCAAAAAGGTTTCATCATCCAGGATGGGAGCAGATACAGAACAGGCCTCAACTGAGGCCTGTGTATATAAAAGCTTTTGGGGGGCCCCAAAGGTTGCAATTTCTCCCTTCTGAACTTGATCCTCCCTGTTCTCTTCTAAAGGTGTAACCTGTGTTTCTTTACAAGGTTCTTTTGTGGAGATGGAGGCCGATTGGACAGGAAGAAAACTTGATGGATGAGCAGCCTCATGGCTGAGTTGGCTTTCATTTTCAATAGCAGCCACATCATCTATGGATTTCTGGGTCCCCCCCAGCCGGGGGGGTTCCATCTTCTACACCAAACTGTGGGGGCCTCCCCTATGAAGGGTATAGTGTCCAAAGTTCCCCTTCAGCTAGATTTAAACTGGGGAAAACCCCAAAAAAGAAGTACTCACAACAGGAGCTCTGGCAAAGCACGTCCTCCACTATCAACAGATAGGATTAGGATTAGGATTAGGATTAGGATTAGGGTTAGGGTTAGGGTTAGGGTTAGGGTTAGGGTTAGGGTTAGGGTTAGGGTTAGGTAATAAATATTTTTTTTAGGTAATAAATATTTTATTTTATAATTTCCATCCTACTTACAAACTTGTACTCATAGGCTGAGAATACCAAAAGAACAATTGTCCAGTTACATTGAACTTGAATTATAACTCAAATCAAATTTTTCATGAATTTTTCAAAAATATCACAAAATTATAACATAAATATGACATGTATATACTGCCATACTACACTATTTTCCTGTTTTACTACTTTCAAGATACATCTAAAATACATAAAAATACATAAAAATACATAAAAACTATCTACCTTATTTACATACTTTCATGTCAATTTTCAATTTTCAATTTTCAATTTTCAATTTTCAATTTTCAATTTTACAATTTTAACAATTTTACAATTTTACTTTTAATTTCCTTATAATTTCAGTTTTCAGTTGTCAAGTTAGTACATCATACATTTGCTTCTTTGTACCCCTCAAGCCACAGCCACCGTTTTTTCCATGTATGTATAGAATTCCTCTTTTTGTCAAAAACTGACATGCTTTTTAACCAATTCTCAATATTTTGTACTGTTTTTTGCACTGTTCCTACTTTTGCATGTTTAAGTTCTTGTTGTCTTAAAATCCCCAAATGGAAAATTACCACTAAATTCACCAAACGAAAAGTAGTCCACGGTATCCTTTGCACTGTATTCTTTCTCTTTCTCACTGGTAACTGTCTCTCATGTTCTTTGTTTACATTTTGCCTGTTTATGTTTTGCCTCTTTCTCAAATTGCTACCTTGATTCTGATTTACACTCAAATTCTCATTCTGGCTCTGATCCTGGTTCTGACTTATCTCTTCTTCTCTCCTTATCTCTGGTTCTATTCCCGATGTTATCGCTTCCCAGTTTTGTGTTGCTAGACCTGGACAATGTAAATCTTCTGCAAGTTTCTGCCATACTTCTCTCGATGTCGGGCATTGTGTGAGAAAGTGCTGTACTGTTTCTACACTACCTCCTCCTTCCTCTGATATGCATTGAGGTCTGGAACACAGTCTTTCCCGCTGACTCAACCACCTACACGTGTTTCCCACTATGAACACCTGATGATAAGCCCTCCATCGAGTTTCCCATAAACTGTATGGCACCCTTTTATCTTTGAACCAATTTTCCTTGTTCTGTTTTGTTTTGGGTTCTTTTAAATACTTTGAAATACCTTCCTTTTGGGCTACATGACACTCATAAGGTTTCAAATAGGTATTCTCTATTACCTGTGCATAAAGTATCGCAGTTCCCCCTTTTTCTACTCCCCTATCTGGAGCACATGCCGAACTGGCTGGTATTTTCAGTTCTTTTATCATTTTAACCACTTCCCTTAAAAAATCTGACAGTCCTTGTAAGACTTCCTCTGTTTGTTTCAATCCTACTCCATCTTTCCATTGTAACAACCATCTATTTTCTTTATAGGTGCTTTGGAAAATAAGCCACTTCACCATCCCGTTCGTTCTCTGAACAAAATTGGCCCTGAGAAATCGACTCAAAAAAAGGGACTTCAACTCAGGTAATCCTAGTCCTCCTTCTTCCACCGATGCATAAAACACAGCCCGCTTCAATGGAAATTGATTGGTTCCCACTACAAACTTGATAATTTCCCTCATGACCTCTGCCATTAACTTTCTCGGTGGAGGATACACCTGCGCTATATAATTCCCTGCTGTCACCAGATAAGTATTTACATATTTAGCTCGTTGATACAAATTCAAGTGAAAATTTTTCCATAGTTTTAATTTGTCCTGAACTTTTTGATGCCAAATCTGCCAATTTTCTCTCCAATAAGTTGACTTGGGCCCAAATCGGATTCCTAAACACTTCATGCCATCCTGTAAACTTTCTTCCTCCAATTGTTCCTCCACTTCTTGTCTTCATTGTAAATTACTTATCTTGATTCCCCTTTTCACCATATCTCAGACTACCATTCTGGATTTCTCTTTATTAACTTCGTGCTCCTGTGGCTGATTCATGCAATTTAAATGTTCTTTGATTTTTCCTAACTCAACGGCGGCTCATCAAAATATAAAAATCGTCCGCATGCGCTATTGTTTGCCGATTACATGCCCTGCTACATTCATCGCTGCCTCTGGGATCTGCTTGAATCACGATGCAAAAGGAGGTCAAGGGTCAAAACATACAACAGGGGACTCAAGGGACATCCTTGCCGTAACCCCCCCTTCCAGCCTGGTTCCCTACTTTCCCATCCGTCCGCTTGAGGCCTAACCCTTGCCTCGGCCTTTTATCATTTGTACCATTTCTACAAATTCTTCACGGTATCCCCTTATTCCTGAACGGCTCACGCACATAATGATGTTCCACTCTATCAAAGGCCTTGCTTTGATCACATTGTACTACTCTTATCCTTCCCGCTTCTGTTCTGTCACTTTACTAAAAATATCCCTCACTATAGCTAAAGAGTCCGACATCTTGCGTCCCTGAATTTACCTTACTTCGTCTGCGTTTCATGAACCAATTCTCGACTAAGCAGCTGCCAAGCGGTTATTCAGGAACCTGTGCCAAAATCTTATAGTCGGCGTTCGGGAGAGTAATGGGTCTCCAATTCTGGGGCAACGTTTCATCCACTCGCTTTACTAAAGAAGGTCTGGCTTGATGCATAGTCTCCTGTCAGTCTTCTCTCTATTCTCCACTCCTGGTACACTTTTACCAACAGCGGGGACCAAATCGTTTAGAAATTTCTTATAAAGAGGCGTAATTCAGACCATAAATCCGGGGCTGATTCCATTTTACACTTTCATAATGGCTCTTCTTACCTCTTCTTCCGAAATGGGTGCCACTAGAGATTAAGCGCACTTATTTTCCCATTCCTCTTTTCCTCTTTCCCTTTTCCAGTTAACTGACTTTCTCTTAAATATCTCTGTTGCTCCTCTTGTTTTACTCCTCCCCCTTTCATTGGGTCTTCATAGTAATTTGCCATTACATCAGCCATTTGCTCAGTGTGAGACTGCTTCCATTCCAGTTTGAGGTTTCAAGGCCATCATAGGGGAAGGCCTGCTTTTCAGGTGATCTTTTTGCCGCTGTCCCTTCTCCACCACTGGCCCTTTATTACAGTTCTTCTGGTCCCAGATCTCTACGATCCCTCTGCGGCCTAAAATTCTCTCACTATCAGATTATCCTTCCACAATGCATTAGTTCATCCCATGAGAGCCCTCTTTCGCCATTTCATCTTCTGCCCTCAGGTCACGATGCAAAAGCTTTATGGTATTCCCTAATTTCTTTGTTTTGTTTCTACTCTTTTTTCATTGTATTAAAGCCATTTAATACGAATTTTGTTTTTTAAAACTTCCCACCATTGCTTCCATCCTATCTCCTGTGGGCTTCCCATCCAATAACTATCTTGTATTGGCTTACCTGATTTCCATTTTGCTTTTCTCCTAGATCTAAAAAGCCATGCAGGGTGTCGCCACGCTCCCAGCTTTTTTGCCGGTCCCTCTTTATGGGTCAAGGTCGTTTCTAATAGTCCGTGATCTGACCAAGGGGTGATCAATGACGACGACTAGCCTCTTCTACCTCCAAACTTTTCTATTGTCCAAATCCTATCTAATCTACTCCGGCCCTTTGGGTGAAAATAAGAGTGAATTATAGGGTAATGTCGTTCCTGAATTTTGCTACATTTCTACAAATTGTCTTCTATGCACCGTCGGCCACTGGTCACCATGCACGTACTACTTGTTTCCTTCCTTTATCTTCTAAATTCGTTTTGTCTTCCAACCACCTGTTGAGATCTTCCTCTTCCTTTGTCAATTTCCTCCCCTTTGAATCTCTTTGTTCTCTTCCAATTCTGCCTCCCTCTGTAACCAAAGCAATTCTATCGCTCACCTGAGCCCTATTATTGAAATCCCCCAGAATTACATAATTCAGTCCCACTTGAGCAGTAAAATCTTTCATTCGTGCCCACAGGGCTCTTCTCTCCTTACCATTGATAGGGGCATAAATAGCACACAAACGCAATCTGTTTGCCTTTTCGTGACACCCTGCTCCACCACGGTTCTCCAAGTCCAAAATAAGCAAATGTCCTGGTACCGCTTCCACTGTTCTCATCACCTTCCATTCGCACCTGTTTGACATCAGCACCCCAACTCCTCCCTTCCCTTGCGAATTAAAGGTCCAAAAAGACGGTCCCTCTGTCCATAATCTCTGAGCCCGAGAACGATCCTGCTGGTTTCTAAAATGGGTTTCCTGCAATACTATAATATCTTGCCTCTGTTTTGACAGCGCTTGTAAAATTTCTTCCCTTCTCTCTTTCTGGCGTAAGCCTCCTGTATTCCATGTTACTATTCTGATTCGAAAATGTGGTGATTCCAAAGAATTTTCTTGTTTTCTTCCTTGCCTTCTGCCTTGCATAATTGTATTTATAATTGTAATTGCAATTAGCGGGTTTTTCTTGCTGTAACTTTTTCTCTCATATAACCTTACTGTCCTTGTTCCAGTAGCTCCATTTCTGCCCCCTCTCCTGCCTGAAGAGGTGCAGCCTTACTGTTTGAGTCAGTTCCAGTGGGATTCCCCACGGCCCCTGAAACAGGAGTCTCCCTATGTTGTATCTCTGTAGGGGTTACCGGCTGTGAATCCTCATTGTCTTGCTCCTCCTGGAGCACTTCACCTTGAGAACCCTTTCCATGCTTTTCTTTTTGACTTTCTCCGATAGGGCTCACTGTGTTCACTCCTCCTTCCAGTTCTGTCTTCTTTTCACCTCCTACGTCAAGTCTGTCCTTCTTGCTTTTACTCCCTTCTTGGTCTATCCTAATTTGAGTTCCCTCTAGGAATGGTTTCTGCATACTCTTGTCCTTCGGAATCTCTTCATGCTCATTCCTATTTTTCCTCTTCCCACTTCTCTTTGACTCTCTCTTCTCCAAGGGTCCCTTTCCGGGTTCCTGCTGGAGATGTGTATTTTTTTGCTGAGTTCGTGTCCATTCCATCTCTTTTTCTCCATCAACTCTCTCCTCTTCCTCTCGTTCCTCATACTCTCGCTCCTCATATTCACTTTGTTTGCCTTGTTCTTCTTGTTCGTTCTCTCGTGCTGTGTCTTCCAACACCTTAAAACGATTGGGACCTCGTTTTTCGACTTCAGAAATGTTCTTTCTCACTTTTTCCGGTATTTCTTTTGTCCTTGATCTTCTCCGTCCCTTTAATACCATCTCCCATTCCTCCTCTTGTTCTCGTTGTCGTCTTTCCCATTCCCGTCCCTGCCTTCGTTCTCGTCGCTCTACTGCTACTCTGTCCCTATATAGCTCTTCCATCTCCTTTCTCAACTGTTCTTCCTTCTGTCGTCTCTCCCTGCGCTCCTGTTCCTCTATCCAGTCTTTCTTGAACTTTTCTGGGTACTTACTATTCCTCTCACTTTCTGGGCACCAGCGATATGGGTGTCCTTCTGCTTGACATAAACTACACGTTACATCTTTCCTACAAAACTCTGTCAAATGGCCTCTCACCCCACATTTTGTACACAATCTAGTAGTACAATCTTTTCTTAAGTGGGTATATTCTCCGCACATATAACACGCTGGGGGCTGGCCACTATATCTCACCACTGCACGTTCCCCTCCCATAAAAAAATATCGTGGTAGATGTTGAAGCTTCCCATTGGAGTTTCGCTCTAACCGCACTATCAGCCTGTACTCACAATTCCATATACCATATGCATCTTTCTTCTCCTCAGGGTCCATTAAAATTTTACATTCTCGTGACAGCCGCCTTGCCACATCCTGTGCAGGGACATTCCCAGAACGGATATAAACAGTCACCACCCTAGTTTCGCCCCTAAAAAGGGGCTGGACTTCAAAATCCTTTAAAACTTTTGATTTGTTCCTTACAGCTGTCCTACATCCTTCCCAAAATACTTGATACGCTTTCTCTGTATGAAAAATGACATCTGCCTCCTTCATCCCTGGGGGAATGCTTACTGCTTTCACTGAATCGGGGTTCACTCCAAAATTATCTATTAGCATCGTTTTGATCAGAAAATCACGTGACATGCATTCCATATTGGTACCTTTATAGCGAAGACGCACCACATACTTTCTTTCATCTTGTCTACACTCCTCCTCCATCATTGTCCTATAATAAGCATTCAACATTTCTTCATCCCCTACAAACATATCATCCCTGCTCTCAAATCCCTTTTGCTGACCTCCTGTCGCCTGGGCGTACGATCTCTGCAGTCCACTTCGCCCCTTTTCCATTATCTCTTTAAGTCTTCTATCCATCTCTGACTTCCCCCCCAAACCACCCAATTCTCCAGTCGCCCTCCTCCTCTCGTCTTCGAGGTCAGTCGTTCTACCTCCATTGTCCTTAGCCCTCTGCTCTCCTTTTAAAGACTCCTCTTTCTTCTTCTTCATACTTTCCCACTCCTTTCTCACTAAATTTCTCATTTGTTCATTTCTCCACGCTTCAAGCTCCTTCTCTCCTATCTCTACATCCTCCCTTTCTTCTCGTATCCGTTGTTCACTCTGCACTGGCTTTTTTTGAGATCCCGTGTCTTTTCTTCTCACCACTGGTTCATCAACTAACACACGTTGCTGTTTTGTATCTAAATGTCCCACCTCTTTTTGTGTTATTGCCTTTGTGTTTAACTCAAATCTTTCCTGCAGGGACTGCTCGTCACCTGCAGGATGGCTTGAAGGCTGTATAGGTGGCTGGGCTTGGGGTGTACTTACAGTTTGACATAAAATCTTCTCTGTCGCCTCTCCTCCCTCCACAGGTCCAGCTGCTTCGGTCTCCATATCACTGACCACGTCACAATCTTGAACTTGTTGTTCGCCTAATTTTTCAGTGCAATGTCCTTTTATCGCTATCCGTTCCACAACTTCTTCTTGTCTTTCCGTATTTACTAAACGTCCTGCAAAGGAAACAGGAGCCAGAGAGCCACTATCCAAAACATGGGATCCCTTTCCCCCATATTCTATCCCTGAGACCCTCTTCTCACATTTTTGCCAAGTAGTATCTTTCAGAAAGTCTTTTGCCCTCCACCTCCTTGTTGTTTGCCTATCTTCCCCACCCCGTCTTCTCTGAAATTTCTCTTCTGCTCTCTCTACCCTATCCCCCCAAGTTTCCTCTTCTGATTCTTTCTCTGACTCGGATAACGAGTCCATACTGGTATTTCCTATGGGACGAACAGTCCCCTGTTGTCCTTTGCTACTTCTTTTCCAAACCTTTCCCCACCTTTCCTCCACCTCTGATTCTGTATCTGTGCCAACGCTTTGTAATCGATCTCTGTATTGCCAGAGATTTCCCTCTCCCCTCTCCCCACTTCGCCCACCCTTTTCCAACATTTTTGCTCTTTGTAGTGGAACTTTAAATCCCCCTTCCCGTTTGGATGTGCTGGAATTCTCACCCATTTGCGGGGGTGTGCCACTAGGACCCACCCCCTGTTGCTTTTGTTGAGCATCCTGTCCACCCTGGGACACTGCATCCTTTCTCGTCTCTGTCCCCGACTCCGACATCCGGTCTCCTCCCATCAGACAAGATACGGATGCCTGTGCTCGGTGATCTGTCACGCCAAAATCTCCCGCTTCGTCCTTCAGTTTGGATCTCCTCAAACGCAGGTGAGACACCGCTGCCGTGAGCCAGTCTTCCCACTCTTCCTTACTGAGCATCGTCTGGGCATCGTCCATTTTCCTCCATATAACAGACTCAAGGTTTCTTTCTTCCACTTGCCATTCTCTCTGCGCTTCTTGTAACATTCTAATCATGGACATCTCCTCTAACCAATCGGGCCAGGTCACATGATGAGTGCGTGGTTTCCTGGCCACCAACAATCTCTCAATCAGTCTCAAAGTCATCGACCTAGCTTCCATCAAGTGCTTTACACACACCTGCGGGTCTCCTTTAAGACCTTGTATTATAACGTCCCTTGCTTTCAAGAGAAATCTCCACAAGACTTCCTGCCGATACGATTTTAAATTTATAGTGGGAACCTCAGGTACGGCAATTCTTGAAGTCAGAAAACCCCAAAACCTCAGAAGGTCTTTGGAGTCTAGAGTCTGTGGCAATATCACTTGAGAGACTTCAGTGATATCCAATTTCAAAATCTCTTGCCAGTCCTGCAATATAATTCCTTCTCTAGATAGCATGTGTTCTTTTTTACTGTTCATACTGCTCCTACTTTCTTTCTTATGCACCTCTTTTTCTTCTTGCGAGCCTCTTTGTGATGTTGCCTCACTTTCCACTTGACTGGAGTTTTCCAAACCCAAGACCTGGTCTTCTTCCTCTGCTGAAAACCAATTTATAGATGGCTCCACAATTTCTTGTAAGGTTTCTATCTCATAGTTCTGCTGCATCTCTCGTGTTTCATCCTCCTCTATAAACTCCAATCCACTCATATATTCTCCTTCCTCTACTTCTTCTGAGCCAGAGCTTAAAACTACAACCTCTCCCACAGTTTGAATGGGCTCATCCTCATCATTCAAAGCTTCCAAAAATCTCTTCTGATCTTGGCTCTGCATTTGTTGTTGTGTCCCATTGTCTTCTAAGGAGAGGGGGGGCATCACTTTCCCCCTATTTCCCTGGCTTTTATCTTGGGTGTCATTTTGTAATATCATTTCACTTTTTTTCTCCTCCCCTTTCTGAACGACAGGATACTTTTCTGTTACTGATCCATCACTGTTTGAGGCAGATGCCGATGGATTCTGTTCAGCCTCTATATTATCTCCTTGTATTACAACACTGACTTTTTCATTAACTCCAATGGAGAAGGGGGGCATCACTTCTCCCCTATTTCCCCCGCCTTTGTTTTGGGTATAACTTTGTAATATCATTTCACCTTTAGTCTCCTCCCCTTTCTGAAGAATAGGGTACTTCTCTCTCACTAATATATCTTCCGTCAAGGCGGATGTTAACAGATTCTCTTGAGGCCCTTTCTTGTCTCCTTGTAATGCAGCCATGTGCTTTCCATTAGTTTCTATGGAGAGTGGGGGCACAACTTCTAATTCACTTTGTACCCCTTTCTTATTAATATCACTGCGCAATTCCAGCTTCCCTTCATTCTCCTCCCCCTTCTGATCAATTAGACACTTAGCTTTAGTAGATCTGTCTTTCTCCAGAGCAGATGTGGGAAGATTCTGTTTAGGCCTTTTCTTGCTTTCTTCAAAGTCAGCCATTTTTCTGTGGTGTTTTACATTCAATTGAAGAAGTCCTTCTGCAGACTCCATCTCTGGTTCTTTTGTAGAACCTGCGTCATCTCCACGACCCCTGTCATATACTGAATTGGGGTCCATGTTCAGATCCCCAAAAATGGGGGCTGGGACCCCCCAAATCTAACAAAGTTTGAGAGCTTGATCAGGAGCAGTCCTCACAAGCAGCCTTTACCCACAATGCCTAGGGTTAGGGTTAGGGTTAGGGTTAGGGTTAGGGTTAGGGTTAGGG
>NW_025950122.1:0-10306 GCF_021028975.2 Sphaerodactylus townsendi | reverse complement strand
GGAGCGATTTTCCCTGGTTGAGGGCGAGTCTTCCCTTCCCCCCCCCCCCCCCCCGGCAGCTTTGGGGACCCATAATTTGACAGATGGGGTCTGGGAATCCCTGGTAGGGTCCTTGAATGCCTGGAAACTCCAAAGTCAATGGAAGCAGGCAGGCAGAAACACCATTAACAGGTTTCCCTCCTCCATTATGTTTTATCTTTTTTAGATAATTAATTACTTCTAAAAGTATTTTCATACATATATATATATATTAAAAAACCTCCCTTCTAGGTTGTCATAAGGTCCTCATCCATCAGTCTGGTCTGTTAACAAACTATAGAGCCTAATGCAGGTTTGCACAGAGTAGCTCCACAAAATAAGCACAAAGACCTCGCAAAACAAACCAACAAACCCTGTCCTTCACTCCATGAACATTGGTTGGATGAAGCCATTCCATTTTGGTTGCTCTTTTTAAGAACCCACACATGCCGCAAGAATTCCAACTTGTATACTGTGGGTTCCGTGGTTCCAAGTAGATTATGGTTAAGGGGAGGGGGAAACAGCATGATTGGCAGAGACTCCTGGCTTAAGGGCGAGGAAGAAGGAGAAGGAGAAGAGGAGGAGGAGGAGTTTGGATTTATATCCCCCCTTTCTCTCCTGTAGGAGACTCAAAGGGGCTTACAATCTCCTTGCCCTTCCCCCCTCACAACAAACACCCTGTGAGGTAGGTGGGGCTGAGAGAGCTCCGAGAAGCTGTGACTAGCCCAAGGTCACCCAGCTAGCGTGTGTGGGACTGTACAGGCGAATCTGAATTCCCCAGATAAGCCTCCACAGCTCAGGCAGCAGAGTGGAGAATCAAACCCGGTTCCTGCAGATTAGATACACGAGCTCTTAACCTCCTATGCCACTGCTGCTCCTTCTCAGCCTCCCACCGAAGCAGCCTGCATGAGCTCAGTGATGTGGTACCATCCTCTTCAAGACACACTGCTGTCCTAAGAACATAAGAACTAGCCTGCTGGATCAGACCAGTGTCCATCTAGTCCAGCACTCTGCTACTTGCAGTTGCCCACCAGGTGCCTTTGGGAGCTCACATGCAGGATGTAAAAGAAATGGCCTTCTGCTGCTGCTCCTGAGCACCTGGTCTGCTAAGCCATGTGCAATCTCAGATCAAGGAGGATCAAGATTGGTAGCCATAGATCAACTTCTCCTCCATGCTGTCATGAAACATGGTGAGAAGGTGACGACTGTCAGCACCGAACGGGAAGGAGGAGGCAGGCGAGAAGCCCGGGCAGTAACAGGGCTGCGGTTGGTCCCAGTCTGGGCCTCCTGCCCCCCGAACTAGCAGCCCTGGAGGCAGCGGGCAACTGCAGCTCGCTGGGGTGCAGGGCCTTCATATCCTCCAGGGCTCCGTAGGCTGCCAAGGAGAACTCCGAATCCCCCGTGGTCAGCAAGTCAAAGACACAAGACTGGAAGTACATGTCCTCCACCGGCAAAAGGTGACCGCACTCTTCAATGGCAGATTCCACCGTGTAGGCCTGCCAGGAGCTCGACCAGGGCGGGCCAGAGCTTGCTGGGCTCAGCAGTTGCTCCTGGATTTGCTCGTTTTGGGGGCAGCCGTGGAGGCAAAGCTGGAGGCCAGCGCTGTGCTCGGAAGGGCCCAGAATGTCCTCTGGCACACGGATGGCAAAGGTCAGGTAGCGGCCCACCTGCCGGATGATGACGATGCTGCCGATGTGGCGGGCCTGGATCTCCACCTGCCTCGTGCCCGGCTTCTCCAGAATCCGGAGGCTGCCAGAACCATCCTGCGGTCCCACATCGCTCGTGCCATCAGTGAAGGCCAGAGGCAAATCTTCGGGGGTCGCCTGATACACCCTCTGCTCGGAACAGCCCGGGAAGCTCTTGAAAATCAGCGTGATCTGTAAGAGGGGAAACAGGGGTGCTACCTTGAGAATGAGGGTGTCACTGAATCTGTGGGCAATTCCGCACACGAGTAAAATAGGTTCGACCCAGTTCCCTCAGAAGGGTACAGACCTAGGTCGAAACCATTGTTGTTCCCCACTGCCACCAGCTTGATCCCAGCTCGGAGGGCGGAACCATCCTGTGCCTCTTCGCCGCTCCGTTCCAATTGGCTTCTGTTCTATGTCCATGTTCCGTCTATCCCCACACACGTTATAAAAAAAACTGCCACAGGAATGGAGGGATGAAGGTGGCGTTTTTTGATTGGCCAGCTGTACGCATGCCCGAAAGGTTGGCTGAATGGGGGACTCCTGGCACCAGAGATTCCACGCTTTACTGGATTCGAGCTGAGTTCGAGCGTGCTTCCCGGAAAAAGTAGTCGTTCCCAACTGGAGTCGGACATTGGACCGCTACACGGGGCGAAGCTGGTACAAAACCACGTCGATCCCAGTGGTTGTGCGGAGCACTTGGGTTGAACGCAGCTCGAACTTAGGTCGATAACGCAAGTGCGGAATCTACCTGTGACACTGCCTTGTATGGAACTGGATTACCAGTCCATCAAGGATCTGTTGCCTACTCAGACGGGCAGTTAAAATTGTCTCTTACCCAATCCTTTCAATCAGAGATGTCAGGACCTTCACCATGCCAAACCTATCTTAAGTAACACCTCCAACACCCAGTTCTTCAACGTTTTCAGGGGAAGCCTTTCTTCATGACCCAACTGAGACACCCCAAACCCAACAAGATGCAACCCAGCTGCAGGAATAGGAACAGAGAGCATCTGTTGCAACGTACCATGTTTCCCGGAAAATAAAACAGTGTCTTATATTAATTTTTGCTCTCCAAGATGCACTATGTCTCAATTTCAGGGGATGTCTTATTTTTCCGCTCCACAGCTGCATGCTCTGGTGTTCTGTTCGACGAGCATGCTTCCAAACAAAAACTTGGCTACGTCTTACTTTCGGGGGATGCTTTATATTTAGCACTTCAGCAAAACCTCTACTACAACTTATTTTCAGGGGATGTCTTATTTTCGGGGAAACAGGGTACAATTATGGCATCTCTTTCGTGCCTCTCCACCATCATGGAATCATGGGAGCTGTATCCAGCTAATGACTATACCCAATCTTATTTCACTCCAGCAAGGCTGCTGTCTCATGTGCTGTCCAATCACAGTGGGACCTGGGATGGACTACAATGCTCTAAAGTCCACTGGATCGTAGCCATCAACTTGCAAAGCACTACATGTTGATGCCATTATTGACAATCACCACAAGGTGGCAGCAGATAACTACTGTTGTGTATCACTCTCTGTGCCTCACCCACTGCTACCACACAACACACATCCAGCTCATCCTCACACACCTCACTCTGCCCTCCCTCACATCCAAACACCACTTACCCACTTCCTCACCCATATTCGCCCCAGCTCTCTTTTACTAAAAGCGAGTTGGAGTTTGCCTTTTTCTTCTAAGTAAATCCGCGGGGTGGGGGCGAACCAACACTACCTGCTCTGCTTCTTTTGCACATGGCCCTTTAAGAACCCAGGGAGCTGGCCTCGATCTGAGCGCCTCGCCACCCTGCCTCTGCTGCCTGACTGGGATAGCCTCCTTGCCCCAGTTCTGCCTTACCCAAGCCAGGACTGTGCGTGTCAACCAGCCTCATGGACAGCGGGAGTCGCACTCTGGACAGTTCTGTTGTGGAATGGGAAGGGTTATCTTATACTAAAAAAACAAGACACCACCATATAAGGATGTGAATTGAAAAGGGAAAGAGGGATTCCATTTGACCACCCCAAAAGGCTATGCTGGGGATCATTGGACCTGCATGGACATCTGTGGGTTGCGGACTGTGATGAAAAGGACAATTGCCACAGCAACGCGTGGCCGGGCCTGCTAGTAGACATATATATGCCATCAAATGTCAATGATGGTTCATTGGGGGGGGGGGGGGGGCATGCCACCAGTCCACCAGGAAACATCCCTGTGGCCATAATGACTAGTCCGCCTTTGAAAACCAGAGAAGCTTCCCTGAATTGCTTGCAAGATGTATTGGGTAAAAAATGCATGAAAGCTATCATATCCCTTAAAGCATAAGGGGCTGCGTGTCGGAATTCTCCCCCTTGCTCTCCCCGCCAAAAAACTACACACACACAAAAATAGCGAGAGTTAAGCTGGCCAGATCTTTCTTCTTGATATAAGCTGGCTTTGCGAGAATTTTTTCATTGGAGAGGGGTTATACTTGATCCCCTCCCCTGTTGGCTTCAAGGAAATGCTTTAACCTGTGGTTTTGCTTAATGTGTTACTGTAGGAGTATTCTTCATCGTGAGCAGAATGGTCCACTCACGCACCTACCGAACTGGCTGTATTTGGGCGCCTCCTTCCTTCCTTCCTTCCTTCCTTCCTTCCTTCCTTCCTTCCTTCCTTCCTTCCTTCCTTCCTTCCTTCCTTCCTTCCTTCCTTCCTTCCTTCATTATATTTATATACCGCCCTCCCCCAAAGGCTCAGGGCGGTGTCCATCAGCGATAAAACAATTTAAAACGTATCATGATACATAAATTACATAAAATACTACATAAAATACTAAAACTACAGATGGCTTCAACCCCGCCCTCCCCCCTTGTGTACCCACGGGAGGCCAAATGTTCTTTATGGCGAAGTTGACATCATCCCGGCTGGCCAAACGCCTGGCGGAACAGGTCCGTTTTGCAGGCCCTGCGGAAACTTTGCAAGTCCCGCAGGGCCCTGATCTCACCTGGGAGCCTGTTCCACCAGGTAGGGACCAGAGCCGTAAAAGCCCTGGCCCTTGGTGAGGCCAGCCAGATCGCCTTGGGGCCAGGGATCACCAGTAGGTCCGCCTCCGATGAGCGGAGGGGCCTAGAAGGGCGATATAGGGAGAGACGGTCCCTCAGATAAGCAGGGCCAAGGCCGCGAATGGCTTTGAAGGTCAATACCAAAACTTTAAACATGGCCCGGTACTCGATTGGCAGCCAGTGCAGTTGGTATAGGACCGGCGTAATCCGGTCCCTAGATGTTGCCCCGGAGAGGAGCTTTGGATTTAAACTGAAAGGGCCACATTCCAGCCAAAGTATGTTAACTCGTTTAGCCACCTATGAAGTGGACAAACCACCATCAGGAAAGTTGAAAAACACAACGGATGTGTTTTACCTTGCTGGTTGCCGTGGCGCCAGATCCAAGCCCCACAGGGACATTAGTCACCTGTACCGACAGGTACTGATTATCAATAAGAGGCCAAGCCCCCGCCACTCGGCAAGTCTGGAATTCATCTTTGAACGTCCGCAGGTGAGGATCTCCAAAGAGCCCACAGTGAGCAAATTTGGCATGGAAACCGAATCGGGCGTGGTAGTTGCATGTCTCGGAAACCGGGAGGTCAGCGGCACCGGGGGCTCTGACGGAGGAGGTCGGTCCGTCGCTGGAGCAGTTGTGCTGCCCAAAGAGTTCTTTGATCCGGAAGACGGCCGAGTGGTACACGAGATCCCCTCGGCACAAGCGGGCCAACTTCCGGGTGCAGAGGGCATAGGCCCGCAAAACCCCGCAGTAGTTTGTCGAAGGCAGGGTTTCCTCTGTCGCTGGAGAGGTGGCTGCTACGTAGTCAGCGTTACAGTGGTGGATTCGGCACAGCTGGCAGTCGCCTGAGACAAGAAAGAGACGGAGCAATGACGATTGTGGACATATGCAGCAGTACTACTAGCGGGAGGGATGGTAAAGGCCCCGCCTACCCACCCAAGCCCCACCCACCACACGTGCTTGCTCCCCCCATGGCAACCCTGCTAACCCTTCCCACAGTTTCTGGCAGTGTGCTTTCTGGCGGCTTTGCAACCATTTTGCAACGCTGGGATTCTGTCAGAGGTGCCGTCGATCCTGCGGCCTGGATTAGAACGGCTTCTTGGCAGCCATGATCCAGCGCACGCTCCTCAGACTCCTGGGTTCTCCCCATCCCACCCACCCACCCCCGGCCCAGCCTAAAGAGGCCGGAGAATGAAACACTTGAATAAGCAGCGGAAATTCCAGCTATGCACTGCCCTGCAGGAGCGTAGCTTCAATGGGTACATCTGGGGTGGCTTGTCACGGGTGCCGCCATTGCAATCACAGGGGGAACCACGGCCAGGAGGGCAATTTCAGCCGAAGGGGGGTCAGGGCCAGGGGGTCCATGGAGGCCTGAGGGGGGTCTGGGCCAGAGGGTCCATGGAAACCAGAGAAGGGGGTCAGGGGAAGGGAAAGGAGTTTGTAAGCCCCTTTGAGTCTCCTCCCCCCACAGTGGAACCGGGTTTGATTCCCAGCTCTGCAGCTTGAGTTGTGGAGGCTTATCTGGTGAATTCAGATTAGCCTGGGCACTCCCACACACGCCAGCTGGGTGACCTTGGGCTAGTCACAGTTCTTCGGAGCTCTCTCAGCCCCACCCACCTCACAGGGTGTTTGTTGTGAGGGGGGGAAGGGCAAGGAGATTGTAAGCCCCTTTGAGTCTCCTATAGGAGAGAAAGGGGGGTATAAATCCAACTCTTCTTCTTCTTTAGATATGGATGATGCTGTACACATATTTACATTATGACATTAAATCAGCACTTCAATTGCTGCGTCTATATATTGTTGCTCGTCGCTGCGGTGCAGTAGGTTTGCTGGATTTTTGTCGTTTATTCAAGCTGTAGTGTAGAGCTTGAATTTTTTGCTAGAACTAGGGCTGCTGATCCTCAGGTGGGACTGAAGATCTCCCAAAATTATGACTGATCTCCAGATGACAGGGAGAAGTTAGCAGTTCCTCTGCAAAACCTGACAACTTTGGAGGGCAGATTCCAATAGTAAATGATCCCAGATGCTGTAAGGAACTTCCTAGAGGAGAGGTGTCCAACTCTGGTGCTTCAGCTGTTCATGGACTACAATTCCCATCAGCCCCTTCTCCCTTCTCCCTGGACACACTAAACTTTCCCTTCTCACTGGACACAGTGTATAACAGACTTCTCTCTGTGATACACCTCTGAAGATGCCAGCCACAGATGCAGGTGAAATGTTAGGAACAAGATCCACCAGACCACGGCCACAGAGCCCAGAAAACCCTCCAGAACCAGTTGAATCCGGCCGTGAAACCCTTCGACATTACCTATGTAACTTTGTGGATCATTTCGTTCACTGCCTGGAACAGCTCCCTTGAATAATTCAGCTTTGCGTAGTTTGCAAATGCAAACTTAAAGAAATGCCAACTGAAAGTCACCACCGGAGACGTTTGAAGTGCTTGAAGACACCTGAATCAAACCCTCGGTCCATAAAGGTCTGTCTCACTGACTCGGACTGGGTCTCAAAGGATTTTTCTCGTCAACTCCTCCTGGTCCTTCTAACGCAGTGGTGGCGAACCTATGGCACGGGTGCCAGAGGTGGCACTCAGAGCTCTCTCTGTGGGCACGCGCAAACAGAGTGCCCCCCCCCCCCACATCTAGCCTGGCCTGGGCCGCTGGGCTTGATTATTAGCATTAAACCTTGTTTTGGGGAAGCAGTGTAGGTAACCCTGTTAAGCGCTGTTAAACCCCACTGATTTTCATGCAAAGAACTAAAGTGCGATCCTTTACCTGGGAGTAAGCTTGGTTGCTGGCAGTGGGGCTTGCTTCTGAGTAAACCCTCCTAGAGTTGAGTATCACCTGTTGGAAGAGTTGCACGCTTGCTTCAAAGCAAAGCCACCAACTACCACCAAGCTTACTCCCGAGTAACGCACGTCTCCGAGTCAACCATTTTTTCTAAACCGAAACCTCAGTATTCAGGTTCAATTGCCGTGTTGTCACTTTGCGACAAATAAGTGGGTTTGGGGTTGCAGTTTGGGCACTCGGTCTCGAAAAGTTTCGCCATCACTGTTTTAACAGGAGATGTCAGGAATTGAACCCAGGACCATGAGCCCTGCTGCTGAGCCACAGCCCTATGAAGCACCCACCTTGCCGGCACCGGACAGTCTCCCCCTGCCTTTGGGGAGGAGGGGCCCACGGTCCCAACAAGAATCGGGGAAACCCGGCCAACTTGCCGGCTTGTCTGGTGGGGAGCAGAAAAGACCTTTTGTGTCACAGACACATTTGACTTGTTTTCTTTGGCATGGGCCGGGTTCTCGCTTGAGCTGAAGAAAAACAAACCTCCCCGCTGCTGCACGATGGTCCACCCTTCGGGTGTTCTTGGAGAGGGGGCCCAGGCAGTTGTGGGGAGGGGTATGACTTTCCCTGCTCGAACCAAGCCCCCAAACGGGTTTGAGACAGACTAAGGCTAAGCTCTGGGGTGTTGTGTGGTTTCTGGGCTGTATGGCTGTGTTCTAGTAGCATTTTCGTGGAAAGGAGGAATGAGGGCAAGACTAAACAAGGAACAAGGTTGGCTAAACCCCAACAAACTTGCCACACAACAGGAATTGCACAAGGAAGTGTTAATACCAACAATGACTAAAAGTGCATGTATGCAATATTCACAAAATAACATAATCAAGAATGATTCCATGAGTCATAAGGTTCTTCCTCTATAAATATTTCATTCACAGTCCAATGGAAAACATGGAAAAGGCACCAGTTCAAGAAACAGCAACCTGCCGCCAAATTGTACAAGTTCAAAGGAGCAGCAAGGTTCAAAGAAGCAGCAGCATTTTTTTAAATGTTTTTTTCTGTGCGCTGAAGTGCGTTTTCGCTAATCTTCTTCAGTGCATGTGCGTCCTTTTCAGTGCATATGTATAGTATTTGTCCTTATTTCCATCATTCAAAAATTGTTATATGCTACCAAAGTATGTTGCAAATCAGGATGGACTCATGGAATCATTCATGATTATGTTATTTTGGGAATATTGCATATATGCACTTTAGTCATTGTTGGTATTAACACTTCCTTGTGCAATTCCTGTTGTGTGGCAAGTTTTTGGGGGTTTGGCCAACCTCGTTCCTTGTTTCTAGTAGCATTCGCTCCTGATGTTTCGCCTGCATCTGTGGCTGGCATCTTCAGAGGATAAGATGCCGGCCACAGATGGAAGGTGAAACGTCGGGAGAAAATGCTACTATAACACGGCCATACAGCCCGGAAACCACACAGCGTCCCAGTGATTCCGGCCGTGAAAGCCTTCGACAAGATTTAGCTCTCTTCCTGCAGTTTGGTTTTCAATGCCCCCGGCAGGACCATGCTACCTCTGAGATTACACAGAGTGACTATTGTTGCAGAGTAGACTGGCATGCATATTGTGGTTGCTATCACTGAATCAGATTAATAACAACTATTAATGACTAATGCGTGAGGTCCTTTTTTGAAAAAAAACTAGGCATGAATGCCTCTGGGAATCTTGCAAGCAGAACAGCTGGTATTTAGACCACCAGGGCTACGAATTTACTCTGCACGTTAGTTCTCTTTCATTCAAGCCACTACTGTTCTAGGTGCTTTCCTCAAGTTAATGGGAAGGCAGTGGCAAACCACATCGTCAAACACAGTCTTCCTAGTCAGTATCATGATGTGATGTCACCCCATGGATCAGTACTGACCCAAATCATCTTTACCTTTAAATCATAGGTGTCGAACTCACGGCCCTCCAGATATTATGGACTACAGTTCCCATCATCCCCTGCCAGCATCATGCTAGCAGGGGATGATGGGAACAGTAGTCCATAACATCTGGAGGGCCGCGAGTTTGACACCTGTGCTTTCAATGGTTCATATGGCTTCCCACTGCGGCTGCGGACACCATCTCCTCTACGAAAATAACCAACGAACTACCACTGTACAAATCCAAATTGTTTTTTTTATAAATCACAAATATAAATATTTAACCATTAACTGCTAACTGCATGGATGAATGTAGGAGGTTAAGAGCACATGTATCTAATCTGAAGGAACCAGGTTTGATTCCCAGCTCTGCCGCCTGAGCTGTGGAGGCTTATCTGGGGAATTCAGATTAGCCTGTGCACTCCCACACATGCCAGCTGGGTGACCTTGGGCTAGTCACAGCTTCTTGGAGCTCTCTCAGACCCACCTACCTCACAGGGTGTTTGTTGTGAGTGGGGAAGGGCAAGGAGATTGTCAGCCCCTTTGAGTCTCCTGCAGGAGAGAAAGGGGGGATATAAATCCAAACTCTTCTTCTTCTTCATACGACAGGTTTTTCCTCAACGTCCCAAAGATGCTATTTCAAGAAAGCACGCCAGTCCACTGGCCTTCGTCAATGGACAAAGTCTCACGAACAATTTAACCTTCTTCTAAACTTGCAATCCAGCTTTTCAAATATCTAAGCAATGCTGCTGCACAAAGTTGCCTTGTTTCTCAATGCTTCTTCGGAAAATTGCTCAGCAAGAATCACAAAACAAGTTTCAGAGAAGATTAAAATGCATCTTAGGCCACGCACGTCGATTCTCAATTTGGAT
>NW_025950121.1:0-10307 GCF_021028975.2 Sphaerodactylus townsendi | reverse complement strand
TTGGGCAGTTGAGCTCCGGGCTGAAGCATGATTTTGCAATCAGTATCTCTATGGGGGGGGCAATTGATCACATTCCTCCTCTTGGAACACCCTGGCTAAGTCCTGGTAAGCCTGTGGGATATCTATGGGAGATATTGACGTGTGTAAAGCAGTAGGATTTATCTGCGCGTCCTGGTGGGGAGGCGTTTCATATTCCTTTAAATGCTCCCCGCAGGGAGGGTCAGTAAATACTAGAACTCGGTCTTTCCATCTGATAGTTGGTTCATGTAACAACAACCATGGCATGCCTAAGACAATGGAGTGTTTGGAGACTGGGGCTAATATAAAGCTGATTTTTTCCCAGTGCTCAGCGCAGTGGAGGAGGACGGGTTGCGTTTTGAAACGGGCGGGACCTTCAGCCCCTAGTGGGCTACCATCCATTTGGGTGAACGGAATGGGTTTCACTAAGGGGATTCGGTCTAAACCGAGTTCTTCGGCCACTTGTGGATTCATTAAACAATGAGAGCAACCAGAATCCACTAGAGCTGAGGCTAGTATGCGCGTATGTTTAGCAGGGTTGGCTAAAGAGGCTGTAATAGTGATAGGTTCGTTTCCTTCACTCACCGAATCTGGAGTCGGCCCTGTGTCCCTGGGTGCTGCAGACAAGCAGACTGCCTCCTCGCTCTCCTCGAAGTCTTCTTCGATGACAGCTTTGGATGAGCCGGATTGTAGAGGTCCGGATTTCCGTGGAGGTTTAGCCGAGGGGGTGCGTTGCTTCGGAGCACTCGGTTTTTGCTTTTTCGGGCAATTGGCGGCCAGGTGGCCCGGACCTCCGCAATAAAGGCATAATCCCAGGCGCCGGCGGCGTTCAGATGTGGTTTCGGTGGAAACGGTGGGAACTGGTTTGCGGGTGGTTGCAGCTGTTGAAGTGGTTTGGGAGCTAGGTTTTGGGCGAGAGCGCCCTCCGGCGCGGGCGTACGTGAGACGGGCTGCCACTTGTGATCCGAGATCAACCCAGTCAGCCACTGTCTGTGGAATGCGGATAAGAATTACAGTTTCGCGAAGTTTGAGATCCATGCCGTCGTAAAAATATTCACATTTCATGCGTTCAGGCCAGTCGGGGGGAAGCTTGCTGGCTGCCGCACGAAATTCACGAGCATATTCAGCAAACGAACGGTTGCCCTGTTGAATGGTTTTTATGGTTTGGATGGCGTTGTTAACAGCCTCTGGGTCTCGAAACCGAATGCGCAGTGCCTGAAGTAAGGCGGCTACCGTCTGCGTAGCTTCAGGTTGTAATTCAAAAAGACTTATAAACCAGTCAACTGCTTCTCCATCTAAGACTGAGCCAATGTCTCGGATTTTTTCACGCTCTGATCGATACAAATCATCATATTCCAACATGTGTGCGTCCAATTGCAGAAGAAAGTAAGAAAGTTTAGACGCAGTTCCATCGAACCGAGCTGGGATGGGTGGTCTATAATATCCCCTCTCCACCGCCCTAGGTAAGCGTCCTGGTTGGGGGGGTGGAGGAGCTGGTTGCTGCAGCGGGATGTGTGGCTGGGCCGGAGGAGCCACAACTTGGTGGGGTAGGTGGGGCGGAATGGGTACCGTTGGCCCCATGGCAGGCAGCACAACTTGAGGCGGAATGGGGGGAACTGGCCCTTGTACAACTGGTGCCATGGCGGGCAGCGCGATGGTAGGTGTGCGAGTAGCGGTGGGAGGCCCCGCCGACGCTCGTGCCAAAGTGTCCCGTTGCCTCCTCAGATCTCGTTCCAGGGCAGCCAGCTCCCTTTCCTTCCTTGTCAACGCATCCTGATGGGCGTGTAGGGCGTTCTTTTCTCGGTCTAACTTAGCCTGTTCATCCCGTTGAATGGCTGCAGTCAGTTCACTCTGAGTCTGGATGGCTCTGATGCTCTCCTGCTGGCGTTCCAAATCCTTCTTGTTTATATCCAGCACCCGATCATGGATGGTTAAGTTCTGCTGATATTGGCGTTGTAATGCTTCTTTCGCTCGATCCAGTTCGATTTGGACATCTTTGTGCTGTTGCTCCCGATCCCTTTGTAGTGTTTCGCGCTCCTCTTCCCAGAGTCTGCGCTCAATATCCCAGGCCTGTTTAGCCTCCCGCAGTTTGGCCACTTCAGCGTCCCAATTCTCCTTGGATGGAACGGGGACGGTTTCAGGATCTAGGGTCAGGTCTTCCTCAGTCGGTGGTTCCTCTCCCCCTCCACTAGCCCCACGGAGCTCCTCCGCTGGCATATAAAGTCCCGGTTCAGGGGGAACGGAACTTGCACGGAAACCCCGGCCGATTACAGATCCAAACTTAACTACTGAGCCCAATTTCGTCATTGTCCCGGTCTCAGCAGTAGTTTTGGGACGCGCCCCAGTGCTGTGCCACTGCCGGTCTTGGGAGATGTCATGGAAATACGAGTCGAGAAATCCTTCCAATTCCTCCCGGGTGTGAGCATGGAGTGCGGTCAATCCCAATTCTTCCGCGACCGGCTGCATTTGGGGTTTGTAATCCACATGGCGCCGAACCGAGGTGAGTCGTTCCTCAGGCGCCCGATCCATAGACAGTGCCCCAAAGGGCTCATGCATCTCAGCCGGCTCGCACTCACATTGTGCACCCCAACGCAGTAGGGTCATATTGCTGGTAGGTCGCGGCTGTGAGAGGGTGATCAACGAAAGGTGATCCTCCGCTGGATCATCGGAAACTGGAAGGGAAGGCTCGGAACCCTCTATGGGGGCTACCGACTCTTCCACAAGTTCAATAGTTGTCAATCTCTGCATGTTGATAACACCTGAGATCCACTTAGTTCACAAGGAATGGTGAAGATGGATTCCTGTCATAATGTAAGGAATTCCAAAGAGCAGAAATAACAAGGCTTCTGGTAGTAAGACCTTTTATTCAGACATCTTAGAAAGCTCAAACACAACGATGACAGGAATGATTTCTCCCACTCAAACTACAGGTTATAACCTCTTCCACCCTAGCCCCCACCAACGGTTCCTGAGTCATTCTCATGGGAACTATAAGATAAGCTAGCCGGCGGAGTAGTAGCGCTCCCTGGCCCGCCGCCCGGGCCCAGGAATGTAGTCAAGGCCAGAGAATGGTAAGAAGAAACACTGTGATCTTTACACAAACTTCAAGAAAATAAGTAAATAAAAAGAGAGCCAGAAACTTATTTTACAATATCGAGCAGGAACTTGGCCACCACTTTCAACTGCCTGGGATCCTCGTTGTTCAAGAGGCGGTTCAGTTTGGAATGTGGAGGCCACAGGTAAGTCGGGGTTGAAAAGAACAAGCTAGGTCTGAGATCTATGAATTTCGGGCAGACTAATAGAACATGCTCCAAAGATTCCTCAGAGGTTGAGCAATGTGGACATGTACGCTTTTTCTGTGAGTGTGCCATGAATCTCTCCGGGGAGAAGGTGAGAGGGAATGTGTTTGTTCTTGCTCTGGTGAATAACCACCTAGACTTAGGGTCGAGCAAGATGTTTAGGTAAGCAGCTGTCCTGCAGGTCCCGGGCATGATGTCAAAGTGAAGGGGGGAAAACAGGCTTCTTGCTTTGCTAACTAGGAGTTGATGTTCCTGGTCAAATAGCCGTTCCTTAATACAGTGGTGCAGATCACTGGGGGAAAGCATAAGGAGCTGGTCCCAAGAGAAGCCCAGGGAGGAGATCTTAAGCTTGATGTGGGCCCACCAGGCAGATGACTGGAGTTCGGGGAGGGTTTTATTCGATTGTGAAAAGAGCACTGGCGTAATGGCCATTGGGCAAGGTGGGCAGCTGCCCAGGGCATCACCTTGTGGGGGGCATCAAAATGCTGGGTTCGTTTTTGGGTATTTTAGTGGTTTTCCAGTTTTGGCCTGCAGGGGGCGCAGTTTTTAGGCTAGTATCATTATACTTTCTGCGTATCATCAGGAGACTGTCCTTATGCTACCCCCCAGGTTTGGTGAGGTTTGGTTCAGGGAGTCCAAAGTTATAGACTCCCAAAGGGGGTGCCCCTATCCCCCATTGTTTCCAATGGGAGCTAATAGGAGATGGGGGCTACAGTTTTGAGGGTCCATAACTTTGGCCCCCCTGAACCAAACTGCACCAAACCTGGGGGGTATCATTAGGGCAGTCTCCTGATGATATGCTGAAATTTTGGTGCTGATATGTCTAAAAGTGCACTGTACCCCTGCAGGCACCAATGTCCTGGCGCAAAAAAAAATTGGGCGTGATGGAATGGCCGCCCATGGGGGCGGGGGGGGGGCATCCAACTCAGGTTTTGCCCAGGGCTACAGTTTGCCCAGGGCTGCCTCGTTACGCCCCTGGAAAAGAGTAGAGGGAACAGTCTGCTTTCTCCACCTAATTTTATAAACCTCTGGCATACTTCCCCGTGTCATTTCTTTTTTTTAAAATGAAAAGCCCCGAACCATTCAGTCTTTCGCCTTGAATACACGAACACGTGTTGTCGCTGTGCCCAGTATCCTGAGTCGGGTGCACTGTGTTCATCCTTGTCATTTGCTCAGACTTGGCAGCATCTCTCCAAGGCAGAAAAAGAGATTTCCCATAACCCGCTGCCTGGTAGTTTTAACTGGCCACGCTGGGAATTGAACCTGGCATCTTCTGCATGCCAAGAAGAGGCTGTGCCACTGAGCCACGCCCCTTTCTACCCCCCCCCGCCTCCCTTTCAACAAGAAGAAGAAGAGAAGAGTTTGGATTTATATCCCCCCTTTCTCTCCTTCGGGGATAGGGCGGTATACTAATTTAATTAATTAATTAATTAATTAATTAATTAATTGAACAATCAATTAATTAACTAATTAATTAAATTAGTATACCGCCCTATATATATAGTATGAATTAGTATACCACCCTATATATATAGTATAAATTAGTATACCGCCCTATATATATAGTATATTATATAGTATAAATTAGTATACCGCCCTATATAATAATAATAATAATAATAATAATAATAATAATAATAATAATAATAATAATAATAATAATAATAATAATAATAATAATAATAATAATAATAATAAGGGGCTTACAATCTCCTTGCCCTTCCCCCCTCGCAACAAACACCCTGTGAGGTGGGTGGGGCTGAGAGAGCTCCGAGAAGCTGTGACTAGCCCAAGGTCACCCAGCTGGCGTGTGTGGGAGTGCCCAGGCTAATCTGAATCCCCCAGATCAGCCTCCACAGCTCAGGCGGCAGAGCGGGGAATCGAACCCGGTTCCTCCAGATTAGATCCACGAGCTCTTCGCCTCCTACGCCACTGCTGCTGCTCCAGCAAGTGCTTCAATCTTTGGAGCATTTTCTGTACCTTTCCTAGAGCAATAGCACAGTTTTTAAGATGGGGGGATCAGAACACGGAAGGACCAGAGTCGGACACTGGTGTTTACTTGAGTGTGTATCAGTTCCAGATAGTGATGTTCATAACCAAGGGTCAAAAATGTTGGACACACAACTGGAGCAAGGGGGAGCGGCGCCCAGAGCACACGTGTGGCCTGTGCCCCTGCCACACCCCAGAATGCCCCAGAACATCCCTGCCGTGCTCATGCCATGCCCACGACCTGGCACACGCCCTGGGCATCACGCCTCCTCCCCTGCCCTGTTGGTGCTACCCCAGTGGTTGGACACCTTTGGAGCTCAGAAGCAGGGGCTGCTATAAGAACATAAGAACATAAGAACAAGCCAGCTGGATCAGACCAAAGTCCATCTAGTCCAGCTCTCTGCTACTTGCAGTGGCCCACCAGGTGCCTTTGGGAGCTCACGTGCAGGATGTGAACGCAATGGCCTTCTGCGGCTGTTGCTCCTGAGCACCTGGTCTGTTAAGGCATTTGCAATCTCAGATCAAGGAGGATCAAGATTGGTAGCCATAAATCGACTTCTCCTCCATAAATCTGTCCAAGCCCCTTTTAAAGCTATCCAGGTGAGTGGCCATCACCACCTCCTGTGGCAGCCTATTCCAAACACCAATCACACGTTGCGTGAAGAAGTGTTTCCTTTTATTAGTCCTAATACTTCCCCCCAGCATTTTCAATGGATGCCCCCTGGTTCTAGTATTGTGAGAAAGAGAGAAAAATTTCTCTCTGTCCACATTTTCTACCCCATGCATAATTTTGTAGACTTCAATCATATCCCCCCTCAGCCGCCTCCTCTCCAAACTAAAGAGTCCCAAACGCTGCAGCCTCTCCTCATAGGGAAGGTGTTCCAGTCCCTCAATCATCCTTGTTGCCCTTCTCTGCACTTTTTCTATCTCCTCAATCATCACTATAAAGTGGGTGCTGCAGAGGGCAGGACCAAGAGCGAAAACTGTCGCAAGTAGGTTCTATTTAACAGATCAGCAAATATATACAGTCAAACCAATACTGAAATATTTGAGGCCAGCCAAGCCTAAGAAACATGGACTGTATATATAGTGATACAAGGCAACGAGCTAATTGGTATATGCCAGTGATGGCGAACCTATGGCACGGGTGCCAGAGGTGGCACTCAGAGCCCTCTCTGTGGGCACGCACAGAGTTCATCATGTGGGGGAGAAATCACCCCGCCACGCACACATCTAGGCTGGCCTGGGCCGCTGGGCTCAATTATTAGCATTAAACCTAAGACCTAGTTTTGGAGAAGCAGTGTAGGTAACCCTGTTAAGTGCTGATGAACCCACTGATTTTCATGCGAAGAACTAAAGCGCGATCCTTTACCAGGGGGTAAGCTTGGTTGCTGGCAGTGGGGCTTGCTTCTGAGTCAACCCTCCTAGGGTTGTGATTCACCCGTTGGAAGAGTTGCACGGTTGCTTCAAAGCAAAGCCACCGACTACCACCAAGGTTGCTCCTGAGTAACGTACGCCTCGGAGCCAACCGTTTTTTCTAAACGAAAACCTCAGTATTCAGGTTAAATTGCCGTGTTGGCACTTTGCGATAAATAAGTGGGGTTTGGGGTTGCAGTTTGGGCACTCGGTGTCGAAAAAGGTTCGCCATCACTGGTATATGCAATTAGTTTGAGTATAAATTCCCCTTTGGGGATAGGGCGGTATACCAAATTCAATCAATCAATCAATCAATCAATCAATCAATAAATCAATAAATAAACCGTTCATAAAGATTATTCATAAAGATACATTGTGCTTATATGATAAGGAATATTCAACTGGATATAAAGGTAATAACAAAACATAGAATGAGGGCACATAGGCAACTTAAGAAACGTAACGGGACTGTACTTAGTAATAAATTCTCAAAGGCATTGTATAGGATGTCATAAGCATTGTCCATAAGGCACGAAACCTGCAACACACCTATTGCGTTCCAATCAATTGAAAGAGTCAGTATCACCAATATTCAATGAGGAAAGAATCTTAAAACGAATTGTGGTAGTCTATTGAATTTATACTCAAACTAATTGCATATACCAATTAGCTCATTGCCTTGTATCACTATATATACAGTCCATATTTCTTAGACTTGGCTGGCCTAAATTTTTTTAGTGTAAGTCGGTTCTCCCCAGGTATTAGAATTGCAGTGAGTAAAGAGTCCAAGTTTCTGTCTGAGCCAGAAAGACAGGCCGGGTGTAGTTCCTTGATGAATCTGAACTCGGCACCTTCATGTTGCAGTTTGCCTTTGAAGGGTTTTCTGCTTATTTATTTGGGTGGGAAAACAGCTTTCAATTTCTGCAACAGTACGTCCAGGAAGATTCAAAATGGCCTCCTGCTGGTTTTGAACGCTGCCCTCTCTTCAGCCAGATTTCTGTCGTTCCTCCACAAAAGAGTGGGGGTCATCGTAATTTGACAGTGCAGCGCCTGGTGGCCATAAAATGTCTCTCCCCCCACCTGATCCTTTTTCTCTCTCCCTCAGATGTTCTGCCAGAGCCTAGGTACCACTGGGCACCTTGCTTCTGTTTCTAGCCCAGCCGAAGGAGCTGCGTTGGCCGGATACATTCAGACCTTTCGGACAGGCTGCCAACATGTCTGGATCGGACTGCATGACCCCCTCAAGGTGAGAATCCACTCTGTTTGCTTGCGTTGACGTCTTACATTTCAAAAGTTATCATACCTACTGGATTCATACAACTGAATTCAAAACAGTATTTCTCACCAAAAGGGTTCCCAGATTCCTGGCAATAGCGGGCAATAGCCACTGCCCATCAACCCTCAGCTAAGTGGCAGGAGGAACAAGGGGGGGGGGGCAAAGAGTGTGGGGGGGATTAGGGCATATGAAGGTGCTAGCATCACAAGGTGAAGAAGTTCTGGCAGCCATTGATAAACTAAATGCAACCAAATCCCCTGGCCCAGATTGCATTCACCCAAGAGTTCTTAAAGAGCTCAAGCATGAAATTGCTGATGTTTTCACTTTAATATGCAACTTATCCCTGAAATCAGGCTCCATCCCTGAGGACTGGAAGATGACCAATGTCACACCAATCTTTAAGAAAGGGTCTAGGGGGGACCCGGGAAATTACAGGCCAGTCAGTCTGACATCTGTTCCTGGTAAATTAGTAGAATCTATCATTAAAGATAAAATTATAAAACATGTAGAAAAGCAAGACCTGCTGAGGAAGAGTCAGCATGGCTTTTGCAGAGGCAAGTCCTGTCTTACAAACTTACTAGAGTTCTTGAGGGTGTAAATAGGCATGTGAATAAGAGGGAACCAGTGGACACTGTCTACTTGGAATTCCAAAAGGCTCACCAGAGACTATTGAGAACACTCAGCAATGAAGGAATAAGAGAGGAAGTCCTCTTATGGATTAAAAACAGGAAGCAAAGGTTGTGTGTAAATGGGAAGTTCTCACAATGGACAGATGTAAGGAGTGGTGTCCCCCAAGGATCCATTTTGGGACCGGTGCTCTTTAACCTATTCATAAATGACCTGGAAGTAGGGGTGGGTAGCGTGGTGGCCAAGTTTGCAGATGAAACAAATTATGTAGGGTGGTGAGAACCACAAAGGATTGCGAAGAGCTCCAAGCGGACCTTGATAAATTAGGTGAGTGGGCTAAGAAATGGCAAATGCAGTTCAATGTAGCAAAATGTAAAGTGATGCACATAGGGGCAAAGAATCCAAACTTCACATACACGCTACAGGGGTCAGTGCTATCAGTCACAGACCAGGAAAGGGATTTGAGCATCTTAGCTGATAGTTGCATGGGAATGTCAACTCAATGCATGGCAGCTGTGAAAAAGGCAAACTCTATGCTGGGGATAATTAGGAAAGGAACTGATAATAAAATTGCAAAGATTGTCATGCCCTTATATAAAGCCGTGGTGAGACCGCACTTGGAGTACTGTGTCCAGTTCTGGTCGCCACATCTCAAAAAGGATATCGAAGAGATAGAAAAAGTGCAGAGAAGAGCAACGAGGATGATTGAGGGATTGGAGCACCTTCCTTATGAGGAGAGGCTGCAGCATTTGGGAATCTTTAGTTTGGAGAGGAGACGTCTGAGGGGGGATATGATTGAAGTCTATAAAATTATTCATGGGGTAGAAAATGTTGACACAGAGAAATTTCTCTTTCTTTCTCACAATACTAGAACCGGGGGGCATCCATTGAAAATGCTGGGGGGAAGAATTAGGACTAATCAAAGGAAACACTTCTTCATGCAACGTGTGATTGGTGTTTGGAATATGCTGCCACAGGAGGTGGTGATGGCCACTCATCTGGATAGCTTTCAAAGGGGCTTGGACAGATTTATGGAGGAGAAGTCGATCTATGGCTCCCAATATTGATCCTCTTTGATCTGAGATTGCAAATGCCTTAGCAGACAAGGTGCTCAGGAGCAGCAGCAGCAGCAGAAGGCCATTGCTTTCAATTCCTGCATGTGAGCTCCCAAAGGCACCTGGTGGGCCACTGCGAGTAGCAGAGTGCTGGACTAGATGGACTGTGGTTTGATCCAGCAGGCTAGTTCTTATGTTCTTATGTTCTTAAGAGAGACCTGGGAACCCTACTAACAAAATGTTTTCAAATCAATAAAAACCAGTCCAGGCAATTAACTGACCCAGAAACTGGCTTAATGGAGATAAATGACAGCAAATTCGAGGAGGAACTTTCGTAAGAATGTAAAAATAGCTCTGCTAGATCACACCGAGGCCAATCAATCCCATCAGCCCCAGGGGCGTAATGTCCATTGGGCAAGGTGGGCAGCTGCCCAGGGCACCACCTTGTGGGGGGCATCAAAATGCAGGGTTCGTTTTTGGGTATTTTAGTGGTTTTCCAATTTTGGCCTACAGGGGGCGCAATTGTTAGGCTAGTGGCACCTACTTTTCAGCGCATCATCAGGAGACTGTCCTTATGCTACCCCCCAAGTTTGGTGAGGTTTGGTTCAGGGAGTCCAAAGTTATGGA
>NW_025950120.1:0-10309 GCF_021028975.2 Sphaerodactylus townsendi | reverse complement strand
AACCTACATTTATCCCACTCACACGGGGAGCCTTGGTTAAAAGGCCAGCAAGCTAGGCAGGGAGGGTCCCGCTGACCAAACCCTTTTTTTCACCGGCCCATCAGCCCCAGTTGATGCAGTAGCACCAGATAGCGCAGTTTTTATTACATTTGTCATCCCACGTCTGATAGTGCGTATTAGATCCCACCTGCGTCCCGGTGATGTGAGGCACTCTTACGCAGATGCCTCATGCGTGCCCGATAGCAACCGCCTCCCCTGATAGGGATGGTGCCCTCAAAACATTGGCCCCAATGAGCAGACAGATGCCAAGCCCTTTGTGTGTAAGCGGCTCCTATCAGAGCCCTGTATTCCCTTGAACCCCTTCAGCCAGTTGTCGAAGGAACGCATGCTCTTTCCGGACGTTCACTGCATCTGGCTGAACGTGGGCCGGTCTCTTCTGGATCCTCTTCCGACCGCAAAACCCGTGAAGATATCCACATGGTACCCGCTCTAGGGCTCTTTCTCTTAACTTTCTCGACGAAATGGGAGCCTGGGGGGTCCCCGGGATCCCATGCAGAGCAGAAGGCTGAATCCCCAAGCGTTCCCGGCACTGTCCTCTACTGCCAAATTCCCCTTTTCTCCTTTGAGTGATCCAAAGGGGAAGAGGCTGACACCTTTCCCCTCTCTCCCAATAATCCCCTGCTGCCTGTCGCGGAATCCTCATCCTGTAGACTCACCAGATGAGGATGAGCTAAAGAGACCGTCGGGAAGACTTAGAGCGGCGAGAGGCCTTCCTCCCCTTCCGTCTGGTTTCTGGTTCGCTTTTAGCGATCTGGCTGGAAAGAGCCACCCTGCGACTTCAACACCGCCCGTTGGTCGAGGGCAGAGTACTACTCCCCGTTGCCCGTCTGGACCCTGAACCAATGGGTGCGGCGAAATACCCGAGGAGCCCAGGCCCCAGGAGGTGCTTAGTGGCCCAGGCTCTGATGAACCTGCGTCCCCCCAAAGGGTGGTGAGGAGGGGAACCCAAGCTCTGCGGGACCCTCGCGTCCCCCTAAACTGATTACTGGGAGAGCGTTGAACTTGAGGGAGGCCAAAAGCAAGGGAGGTAATTGCTGGTTCCCCATGAAGCAGCCGGACCATTGCCCCAAACCAGAGGCTGGAGTTGAACTGACCTGGCCTGTATACCAGGGTTAACAGTCATGCCCATATAAGGAGAATATGGGTAGTGACCGCAACATAAAAACAGCGTTTGTGGGTATGGGCATCCCGCTTTGCCCAGAAGGTGTCATAAGCACTGAGGGACTATTCATCCCGCTCCGAATAGAGGGAGGCCGGGACGGTCCTAAAATTGCCTGCCCCGGCTGCCCTAGCACCTCTATGCCGGGTCCATGCCCCAACCTGACGGCCCACTCTGGCCGGATTACTGCACGGAATGCTGCAGATGTGCTTAGCACCCCTGCTGGCTGGAAGAGGGGGCCACCCCTCCTGTTTGATTAATAGCAGCAGCCATCTCCCTGGTGGGGCGTGGTAGCTCTGTCCCCAATTCCTGAAGGGTCCCAGGAGTGGGCCCCGCCTGCCCCTGCTCCAAAACCCTGGGAGGCATAACTTGGCCACCTTTCCGTGCCTTCTTTTTCGTGAGATTTGGCTTTGGCGCCATGGTACTAGCCAACCTCCGTATTAAAGGTTGTTGGCTCCTAACCGCTAACCTCCTTCTTCTTTTTTTTTTAATAAATTGTATTCCTTAATTGTATTCCTTAATTTAATTGTAACTATAAACCTAGAGGTGGAGCCAGTCCTGACCCACTCTCAAAATTGGGTTTTGAAACAGCTTCGTAATTGGCCTCTAAATGCCACCAAAAATGGCCGCCGCTGTTGAAGGGGCTTTTCCCACTCAAAATGGCTCTCAGGTTTCCCTTAGTGATAATAGAGGACCGGCGCCTGAATGGCCCTGCGATTATTACAACTGCCGCCCTTGCTCGCTCGTCTCACAGACCGAAAGCTCCTACTCAAAGGAGAAGGTCTTCTATTTGTAAGAGGCGGAAGGGGAAGGAACTAAAATAAGCGGCAAACCTAGTGGGGAGGGGATGCTCGGTCAAAGCGCTGACAAAATGGCATGCCGCGCCCCGCTTTCCAGCGCAACCTTCTACCAGGCCTGAACGGTGGGCTTTTGCCTGTTACGCTTCGCCTGCCTCGCTTCGAAGACGGACGGCTCCTCAGACCCGTCCGGAGACGCATATAAGCCGGAGGGAAGGGAAGGGCGAACCCCCCACCCCGGCCGACTCGGTAGCTGAAACCCGAGTAAACGGCCGCACAAACGCCCTTCGGACCGAGAATCCCCACAAACGCAAGACCGCACGGCCCATTGGCAGCAGAAGGCATACCAAGGTGACTCGCTTGGGCGGGTGAAGCCCCGGGCCCGCAAGGCCGCACGAGCGGCAGAAGAAACAACGCCCACTAAGGTGACTCGCTCGGCCGGCGCAAGGCTGCGCGGCCGCACCAAGCGGGAGAAGAACGCCCGCTCGGTGACTCGCCGACGCCCTGCCTGCGAACGATCACGTCAAGGTGGGGGGGGTTCACCCGGCTCCGATCAAGGCCGCCAGGAAGCTCTTCCCTTTCACGAGCCGGCCTTGAAAGAGGCCCGGCCCCCGCCGACGCAGCCTTTTAAGGCTGCTAGAGGCCCCTGTCACGTGCCGGCACCCGGCCACGTGACGGCCTCGTTCGGCCGGCGGGAGGGAAAAAACCTACACTCGTCCCTCCCCCCCTGCAACGGCGCCTCCAGGCTGAAGCCTGGGGCACGATTTAAATGCAGACCTCATTGTTTGGACTTTCTGAATCCTGTGCTTGTTGAACTCTGTGTCAAGAGTTTGCTGAAGCAGGTGTGGGAGGCCAATTCAGGTGGGAAATGTTGGCACATACTCACTTTGAGGTATTTATGTACACTGACACCTTTCTTCAGAGTCACCATGTAGATGTACACTCAGTGAGTGTTGTGAAGTGTCATCAGAAATAAGCTAATGAGAAAAAAACTCTTGGCTTAAAACTTTTACATAAGAGCTATGAGAAGAATGGTTATGTTGAGATAGCAAAAATATTGATTTGAATCAATAATTGTTTTCTATCATATAATCCAAGTGTATATAAGTCAGTCTAATTTGCCATTGGGATATTGGTATTTTCAGCATACAGACTCCAGAAATGACTAGGAGTGATTCATCTACTCTGGAATATAACCAGTTTCTGAAGCACTAGGTTTCAGCAAGGTGACAGGTGGAAGGAGGGTTGAAAATAACATTAATAAAGATGGAAAAGAAAGATGGAAAGGAATAATGTCAGTTGATGATTTCATGGATGGGGACTTTATTCTTGTTGAGAGCCAGTGTGGTATAGAGGTTAAGAGCAATGGATTCATTATTTAGATTGGGTTAGATCCAAGGATTCCTTTCCACTAGGTGATGAACCTCTATTGGGTGAATCTTTTCATCCAGCACAATGGCTACAAATATTGTAAAACAGAGAAACTTTGATATGTCACATTTTTGTAAGTAGAACTACTTGACTTTTGCAGTGTTTTGTAAGTAGAACTACTTGACTTTTGCATTTGCAGTGTTTCCCAGTTCATGTTTTTAACATATTTGATGTGCATACTTTCCACATATTTGGCCCGTTCCGCACGGGCCCCTGCAGCGGCTGCACACCGGCATATATGATACTGGTGTGCAGTGGTGGGATTCAAATTTTTTAGTAACAGGTTCCGATGGTGATGGGATTCAAACAGTGGTGTAGCGCCAATGGGGCTAGGTAGGGCATGACGGGGGTGTGGCCAGGCATTCCAAGGGCGGGGTATTCCTGGGCGGGGCTGTGGCAAGGGCGCAGAGTGCACGCCCCAGGTGCAGTTGCCCTTCGCCCCACCTCTAGATTCAAATAATGACTGTTTAAAGTATTTAAAAAGCAATATACCAAAAGGTAGTATATTATTTCTCCTTTATATAATTATATTGATTGATTTTAAATAATAACATAAGTAAGGAGAGAAACCAAAAACTTACAATTGTTAACATATTACAAACATATCTAATTGTCTATCTCTGTCAACCTCCCAACTAAAATGTCCTATATTGCCTCCCACCTTCCCATATTTCCCTCTCTCCCTACTTTCTACTTCCCCTTCAGATTCCTATAACTACTTTATCTATTCCACTTGAAAGAAAACTAACATAGGGAGAGATCCTTAATCTAAAAGAGTAGTTTAAACTCCTCTCTTTCCAATATAAACTTCAACGGAAAAAAAGAAAATGAAAAATCTTTATCCATAATACTTTCCCAACTTTTATACCAATGAACAAAAAAAATAGAATTACTATGTATTGTATTATTTCATACAGTTCATACACACATGGGGGGGTGCCATGGGGGGCAGGTGGGCCGCAGGGGGCCCTGGGGGGCGATTTTGCATCCCCCACTTGATGAGACTTGTTGTACCCAGGGACAGAGATTACCCCTTTGTCTCTAGTGGAGTTAATCATTAATAACCGGTTCTCAGAACTGAAATTTTTTTAGTAACCAGGGCTGCTTGCATGCTGAGGTGTGAGCGGCCCCAGAATGGCTGCAGCCCACGGAAGTGCCTCCTGGGGGTTGAAGGGCATCATGGGTGTGTCTCCTTGTCCCTGTGCAGTTCCACAGGGAGAGAAGATAAGTGTGAGGAAAGCAGTAGGTGCCTAAAAGCGTCTCCAACCCGGTGTCATTTGCACAGGGCCGGCAAAAGCCTCGCTCATTGAGCAAGTCAGGAAAACATCATTTCCCCACCAATTTCAGAGGGAAAGCATGGCGCTGCCTAGATGCAGAGGCGGCAGTCATGCGAATAGCACTCCTGGAACAGTGTCTTTACTGTTCCAGGGACGCTGTTTTTGGCCTGTGCGTAATGGGCCTTTCTCTTAATTAACAAACCAAATAAAAGTTAGAATGCTGTTGTGGTTTTCGATTACTTGAGGGCCCCCTTTCCCCCTTTAATGACCAAATTGGTGTAATGTGAGGTGAGAATGGAAGATTTAAACAGAATTTATATCCACGTATTAATCATGTGGCACTTGCTGTTTGTATTTCAACCCATACCACTTTTTATGGTGCCTCACCTGTTTTTCTTTTTTAAAAATAGTGGTTCCAAATGTTATGCTATAGCAATGGGTTTCTATGCTGATGTAGTGATATGTTACCAATGGGACACAAACAGTTGTGTCTGAAATGTTAAATTCTGGAAGTTTGGCAACCAGCAATCAAAAGTATTTACATCTGAAATGCTTAAATTAAACTCTTATAGCAACTGGCAGCCAAAATGATTTACATGCACACTGAAAGGGCCCTGTGCAATAGATGGATTCCCTTCTTAAAGAAATCAGGGACAATTGTTGCAATTGATTTTAATGAAGTATTTTTCTTAAATTCTTTTTTTCTTGAATTGTTGAGTAACACAAATATTTCCATCTTGCATATATAAAGGTGTTATAAATGAAATAGAGCAACAATAGTTAATATAAAACTCATCTAGGTCTTCAAACCTAGCCTTTTAGCTAGTAAACCATTTTTCTGGCTTAGGGCCTTTTGTGGATTTTGCCATTCTGCACAGTAAAATCCAGCTGCAAAGAGCATTGAAAGTGAATTGAAAGTGCATTATTCTTCATGTGTGGAAGGGGCCTCAAAAACAGTAATTGTTGAGATTTAATTTTGGCCAACTTAAAAGAGAGAGAGAGAGAGAGAGAGAGAGAGAGAGAGAGAGAGAGAGAGAGTGGACTGTGGAACTGAGAGTGATGATACTAGACTAATCTTAGGAATATGCGTGAAACATGATTGTATCATATAACAAAGCATATGATGTTTTTGTGATTTGTTTTGTCAGCTGACAGCACCAGTCATTAGACAAGAATGTAGACTGTATTTCAATGACACACTAATCTGATTTTACAAACCCATTTTGATTATACACCCCCCCCCCCTTTAGTATGACATCCAGATACTAGTTATCTCACTAAAAGTAGAATTCGAAGGACAGTTTTCTGGGAATATCTGATTGAATATAATTCAGTAGGATTCTGAGTAAACCTGTTTAGGAATGCACTTTAACTGTCATTAGAAGGAAGCTCATAAACTGTGCTTGTCAATGAGAGTTGCATCCTGGTTTATTAATCTTAGTTTGTAGTAGCTTGGGCTACCTGTTACATCCAGGAATGTGAGAACCATGATTTAATTCTTGCATGTGTGGTAGCACTACCACTGGACAGAGTTGCAGGTGCACAATGGCAAAAAAGTAAACCTTTTTGCTCATTCCATTGTTGGGTCAGTGGAAGAACTTCAGTTTTTGATAGACACTGGTTAGTTTTGATGATTTTGTCAGCTAACCGAATAGTTTAATGACCTATTGTTAGGCTTAACATGGTTAATTGCAACATCTGAGCATAACGGTAGATGTTAATGGAACTCATGTCATGTTATGGAATCCTCATAAAGATTCACGTGTTTGGAGAAAAGAAACTCAACAATAGAGTGTTTTCAAACATGTCAGACTTGGCAAGAAATAAATGCCTATTTGGTGTGTTGATGCTGGAAAATAGTGGGAAAGGTGGGACAAACCCTAGCAAAAAGTCAAACTAATACTGTGGTGGGTGGGTCTGGAAAACTAAATAAAAAGAATGGTCTGGAAAACTAAATAAAAAGAATGCAGAGAAACAGAGTGTGGGGAAAGTACAAGAAAAAGTTAATAGGATAGAATACCAAATCATAGAATGCTAGATTATCAGAATGTAAATTTGAAGTCAAGAGTAGCCAACAGAAAAATAATGCTACTTACGCAAATGGGAATAGATCTGCAATATGCATATGGGTATGTTTTCCAGTTCCTTCAAATAATTTGCAACTCAACATGACCTATGGATTAATGACCTATCATTAACAACCTTGCTCAGGTCTTCCAAACTTCCTTTATAAATTCAATCCATCTCATGTTAGGTCTTCTGCTTTTCCTGCTGCCTTCAACTTTTCCTAGCCTTATTGTCTGTTCCAGTGAGTCTTGTCTGCTCTCAATGTTACAAAAGTACAATAGCCTCATTTTTGTTTCTAGAAAGATCTAGAAACCACTAATTTGTCTTTTGATCTAGAAAGCACTGATTTGTCTTTTTGGGCAGCCCGCAGTATTAGTAAAACCCTCCTCCAACAACACATTTCAAATGACTCAACTTTCTAGTCAACTTTCTTCACTGTCCAACTTTCACACCCATACATAGTAATAGGGAATAACATGGTAGGAGTTAACTTGATCTTGGGTTTCCAATGACACATCCTAGCACTTAAGAATCTTTTCCAACCATCATTATTAAAAATAGGGAAACTTGTAAATGTTAAGAATTCAGTAAATTATTGTGAACATTGGTTCTCATTTGATTCCACCAATAGCAAGCCATAATAAATCTTTAATGCTCCATTTTCTTTCTGCATGGGAGAATACCTTTGTTCTGAAAGGTATTTTCATCAGGTGGGACTTTTTACCAAGCATTTTGCTGCCATAGTGATCAGCGAAGGAGAAAATCTTGCCAAAAGTGCACTTGGAAATAACATGACAAAAAACCCCTGTGACTTATTTTGCAAAATCAACCTGTTAATCACTTTATAATTATGCTTTTTTAATCTCTGGTAGATGAGTGCACCTCTTGCTATCTTTATGTACTTTAGTGTTCAATAATATATATTCTATTAAAGGATAATCTTGCATCTCACTGGCTGTACACTGTACCTCTATTTTCTTACTGCCCACTAACAATAGAAATTCTTTAATTGAAATGCTCACTGCTGTGTGTATGTTCATAATGGTGTTCAAGTACCTGGTATTCAAGGTAGTGAGATTTAAATTTTAGATAGGTAATGTAGTTTCATTAAAGTCTTTGAACTATGTACTTTTAAAAAAAGAAGGCAAATATTAGAGGGCCATGGAATATGGGAAGACAAAGTGAATTCTGGGTGCTTGTTAAAATATCCCAAGAAAGTTTTCAACCCAATAGCATTGTCACCATAATGCAAAGATTATGGAGGTCAGCATGTGGTGAAACAGCACTTACAGAACCAACAAGAACAGCCCCCCCCCTCCCCAATCTGTTTGCTTCTTGTGGTAGAATGCAGGTAATGTCAATTACATGTCTGTTGCCTCTTAAATTGTTTATCGAAATCATTTTCTGTGTACATATTTCAGTGATTATTGCTCTAACCAACTGGATTGGGTATGGGGTTTATCTATTTTTTTAACGGTAAGGAGAAAAGATGGGAAAATGAAAGTGCTGGAGTCTTCTATTATCTGTTGCTAGTCTTTCTTCATCCAGGAGGGAATCTTCTGCATTGTTAGGACCCTTCTATAGTAATTTATAATTTTGGCAAATAAGACTAAAATGGACAAAAAAATCACTGAGTAATTTCAAGACAACACAAACCCTTTCAAGGTTACCCCATGACACAACGATCTAGTAAATATCTGCTCTTGGCTAAGGTTTGTAAGTAGCTGTTATGTCTGATAGTAGTGTGGAAAGGAAAATTGCATTGTACACACACACACACACACACACAGACAGACAGACAGACACACATAAATCGCTAATATAGACTGAACTTCTGTATATAAGCATTGACTTGATCAGATGCATGAAGAGGGTAAAAGAGATAATGAGGCTATTTAAATGTGGGTTGAGAAACAATTTAGAATGTTGATGATCGCTAAAAATAATGAACACTCATTAACTGCTCAATCTAGAACCCTCAGCATCTGAGGACAGCACTACTGTAGTGCCGCCTTGCCATCTTCAGAGGACTTTCCACTGGTATATGGAGAAAGAAAAAGTCCCTCCCTACTGCTGCTGGAAAATGGCACCTGGAGAGAACTAGGCTCTGGGTACTCTCCTCTGTCCCCCTCATTCATGGGCCTGGCCATGCCCCCAAGCACCCCCATACGCTTTAGAACCCGGCTGCTGCTCTCCCCACAGCCTGGGGAGAGAGTACTTGCCGGCCTCTGAGACATGCTTTTATAAGCATGGAGGCCGGGGGCAGGGCTTGGATGCATTCATTGGTTCTACCTCCCTTTAATTTTAATTCTAAGAATTGGTCTTTTTCTATTAATAGGATCAGTGTTTCACATTTTAGTTCAAACTCGGTTACATTTAATGAGCAAGTCTGAATATATGTATGAGAATACCTACAAGATCATAGTGACCCAAAAGCCATCTTGTTCAGCTATGGCAGGGTCACACACCAATGAAATGCAATGGTGAGTGACAAAGTGTGTGATTGCTTAATGTACCACAGTGCATAAGCTTGAGCCAGGACTTCTGCCATATCTGTTTAGTGGTTGAATTGGATGACCTTACAAATTGTGACATCTATAGATTATCAGAACTACAAGGATGGATACATTCATTCAATAAAAAATTACCGAAGCTACAGATCTTGTATGGAGGCTACTTCATCCCTTTCCTTCCCCTTTACAGATTTTCTTAGCACAACCAATAATATATGACAGTTTCTGGCAAGTTGGCTGCTATCTAGTTTAGCTAATTTCAACTGACTGTTTCCATCCAAGGGCAGTCGTGAAGCTTCTGTCACCCCAAGTGTAATAATCTGATACTCAGTACTCATGTACAAAAAACAATGCACTCTAGTACATGCACTCTAGTACAATTTACTCTAGTTAGTACATGCACAAAAAACAGATGTACTCTAGTACAAACAGCCAAAGCAGCTGGTAATCTCAGAAGGATGTTATGACCTATCCCTGGTCCAAGCCCTGAAGCAGCAGCAGTAGTAGTAGTAATAATGTCCAGGACTCTCATTCATGCAGTGAAGATACATTCTTTAGACACCCTATCCTTGCAGGAGTAGAATTTATGTTAACCAGGACAGGGGCTAATTATATTACTAAATGTAATACACACTGGAGTCAAGGGAAAAGCACAAAATATCTACTGGTAGTTTATTTAATTTGTCAGAATGACTAGTTCTTCAACTTTCTTCACAGTTTTATGGCACAACATAACAGAAAGCTAAGGTAGATCAGAGGATACATACATTTAAAATTCAATATCTTTGACCGTTTCCGCACGGGCAATTAATGGTGGCCTGGAGACGGCAAAAACGCCGTCTCCAGGCCGCCATTCGCACAGGGGGCGCAGCTGCATCGCAGCCGCGCCGCCCTCGCGCCGCCCGCTCGGCCCGAAGCCGGCGTTTCCCCAGAGCGCTTGGAAGCGCTCTTGTTGGGGAAACGCCGCCGTGAAGCCGCTGCCGAGCGAACAGCAGCGGCTTCACG
>NW_025950119.1:0-10309 GCF_021028975.2 Sphaerodactylus townsendi | reverse complement strand
TTGATGGAGTTTTAAAAAATAAAAAAATTAGTTTCCTAAAAAAAAAAATTAGTTTCCTAACCCTAACCCTAACCCTAACCCTAACCCTAACCCTAACCCTAACCCTAACCCTAACCCTAACCCTAACCCTAACCCTGACCAGCAAAGAGCAAAGTCGTGCTTCACGTGGGCTCCTGCCTGGGCTCCAGGAATTTCCTCCAGGAAGGTGGTATCCAGCCAAGGTACAGCGGTTTTGACTTCACCCCCACTTGGGGGAAGGCGGGGGGCACCCATGGGTGGCTCCAAGAAGAGGAAAAAGCAAGGGGGCTCCCCAAAAACGCCCCAGGAAGAAAAGCTGACCCAGAAGGGAAAAGAAACCTCCAGAGGAGCAGCCATGGAGGTAGACCAGACCCCAGGACTGCAGCAATGCCCAGCAGAGACTGTGAGTGGGGTACAGGGGCAGGGGGAGGCTTTTGGGGTGCTAGAGAAGAGGGGGGAAGTGGGGGCAGAGGATCCCCTGGATTTGGGGGGGCAGCAGCCCCCCAGGGAAGGAGGAGGGGGGCCCCAGTTGGGAAAAAGCCTTGAAAACCCTGCAGAGAGGCAGACAGCCAAGGCAGCCATTGGAGAAGATTTTTTGGAAGAGGCTGCAAGGAAAAAACCCAGGAATGAGGGGGATCAGGCTTCAGGAGAGGGGTTTGGGGGTGCCCAGGGTCCCCAGGAGGGTCCTCAAGAAAGGGGGAGAGCACCCAGCAGAGGGGGGACTCAGGGTGCAGGGGATAAAGGGGGACAGAAGCCCGAACAGAAGAAACTGCTCCCACCCATAAACAGGGGACACAGCTCTCGCAGGCATAAAGACATGGGGGTGCGGGGTGCTCCCAGCACAGAGACAGACTCCAGCGATGAAGAAAGGGGAGAGTCTGGGAGACCCCTGAAAGAAGGGGTGCATGGCTGCAGAGCACGCAGTGCAGAAAAAGCCAGCGAAAAATTTAGGGTGCGCAGCAGAAGCAGCCTGAGAGGAAACTCGGTGGGTGCAAAATCAGCACCTTGTTCCAAATTTCCTGGGGTCCCCAAACCAAGGGGGTCTGAAAGTGGCGTCATGGGCTCGGAGGAAAGTGCAGGAGACCCCTTTCCACAGCGTTCAGGGGAACCCCCACAAGAAAATCCCCATCCAAAAGGCTTTTCTACAAGTCTCCAGGGCAACCCTGGAGATCCCATAGGGGGATGGCAAGCACTCGCAGTTCAGGAGGTCGGTCGGATGACTCAGAGTCACAAGGAGATGAGTCAGAGTCACAAGCTAGACGCTGCGGAGCCAGGGAGGGGGGATGTTGCTGGGCAGACTAGAGGAGCAACTGGCCAATCAGCAAGGCTTGGAGCAGGGAGGGGGGCTGTTGCTGGGGAAGAAGGAGTGGAAAGAGGGGAGGGGGGCGATCTCCAGGGAGGGTTGACACCAGAGAAACGCATAAATCTCCAAGTTAATGAGCTGCCCAGTGAAGAGATCCAGCAGCCATTGCAAAGCCTGCAGAGGGACGAGGAGAGCCAGGAGGGACTCCCAGAAGGCAGCCAGCGGCCTTGTGGGCTGCAGGGCCCAGCTGCACAGCAAGGTAAGAGCGCTGTTGCGCTGTGTGTAACACCAGAACCCACAATGCACACACTTAAAACAGGTGCTTGGGAAGGGATGGCACAGGAGCAAAAGCAATCCTCTGGGGGCCCTTTTGCGGATTTTCTCGGCCAGGCAACCGCGCAGGAGGCTGAAATTCCTGGTGGGGAGAGAGGGGGAGAGGGACTCGAAGGGGAGAATGTTCCCAGTGGGGGGCTTCAGGGGGAACCCCGGGGTCCGGCCAAGGAAATGGAAGAGGAAATGAAAGAATTGGGTTCCCTTGCGTGCGAGCGGCAGGGGCCCCCGGGACCACGCCCAGGGGTGGCAGGGGAGGCGGGAGGAAGGGGAGATGTTGTTCAGGCTGAACCCCGGGGGGACAGCGGCCCAGGGGGGGCGCAGGCAACACAAGCCTCGGGGGGCTCTTTTGAGTCCGTGCTCCGGCAAGGGAGTGCACAGGTGCCTGAAAACGGTGCGGGGGTGAGAGGAAGGGAGGGGGCAATGGGTGAACCTGACATCAACACTGGATCACATGGGGAACTCCTGGATCCGGTAGGGAAACTGAAAATTCTGGGAAAAGGGGGGGCGTCCCGGGACGGTCAGGAGGAGTCTCCGGGGTCCAGCCTGAGGGTGGCAGAGGTTGCGGGAGAGAGAGGAGACACCATCCAAAACTCCTCCCCGGAGACAGGGGGCTCAGGGGAGGCGCAGGCCACAAAAGCCTCGGGGGGCCCTTTTTGCTCTCTGGTCGAGCAAGGGAGGGTGCAGGGGGCCAAAACCGAAGGAGGTGCCTCAGAGGGAGGAGGAGCAATGGTGGACACTGGCTGCAGCGGCAGATGCCCGAGGAAACCCCTGGGTCCGGCAGGAAATGGGAAGGCACCACAGGGGGGTCCCCGGGGGCCCCCAGGACCCGGTCCGGAGGTGACAACGGAAGCGGGGGAGAGGGGAGACTTGGCCCAGGCCCTCCCATCGGGGGAGAGTGGCTCCGGGGGGGCGCAGGTGACACAAGCCTCGGGGGGTACCTTTTTGCGGCACGTCCCACCGGGAACCTCGCGGGAAGCCAAAAACGGGGGACAAGGTGGAGGAGGGGAAGGAGTGTCAGGGGAGGAGGGTGCTGGGCGGGACCCCAGAAAAGAGGCGGGAGAGGGGCCACGGGAGGGAGAAAAATCCCTTGTTGCAGGATTTTCTGGCCCGGTCCAGGTGGGAACAGGCGGAGACTCGGCCCCCGCAGGTATGGAATGGCAGGCGGAAGCTGCGGGAGGTCATCCGGATGGTGAACTGGCACTGGCATCGGCAGAAGAGGAGGAAGCGAGTGACATCGATGAGGCGGAGAGGCACCAAAAGCGGGCTGCCCTGCTCTTGCAGTGTCAGTGGGGGGAGGACGGGGAAGAAGATGGGAACCTGCAGGACATGGAGGACCTGGGGGCGGAGGACGAGGTGAGGATCGCCACGCCTATTACTGGCACAGGACAGGCCTCGGACCAGGATGGGATGGGAGGCTGGGGGGTTCATCGGGGCCGCTCCAGCGATCGCAAGGTGAGAAGGGTGGGGAGTCGACAAAGCTCAGGAGGGAAGGAATCGGACGGGGAACCGCAGTCCAGGGAGGCGCTCATCAGGGAGGGGTGGCAGGCCCAGCTGGACGGGGATTTCCGGGTGGTGGAGTCCATTCTCTTGCCCAACCAGCCTCAGCAAAAGGACCTGCTCCGGTTTTGGGGGTTCCTGGTGTCACGGCTCAGGTTGGCGGCGGTCCCTACAGGGAGGTGCGGCCGCATGGAGCACGCCAAGCAGCAAGTGCTCACGGCTGCGAGGCCCGGTGGTCCTGGCGGCATGCAGCGAGGGAGCTGGGACTTCGGTGAGGAGGGAGGAAGCCAAGGCCCGAAGGCCGCCAAAGGCGGCGACCATGGCGGCAGCGGTGGAGGCGGTTCACTGGCGGATGACCAGGAGGGCTGCAGCTCAGGCTCGGTGCCTGTCCCCGGGTGGCTGGAGGAGGGGGGCAGCGGATCCGGGGACTTGCACAGGGATCTTGGAGGGCGACGGAGGAGGGGAGGGAGCTGTGTGTTTGGTTCCCCCACAGGTACACAGGGGAGCCGGAGGAAGTGAGCTGGAAGGATAGCCGAAGATGGGGCCGAGTGGATGACCAACTTGGTGCTCGTTACTGCGGCTCAGAGCGCAGCAAGATGAAGGACAAAGAACGCGAAGCAGTCGGCGGTGGCTGCTCCCCGAGGCGGTGGGGCCTTGCAGGAAGCACCGAGTGAACAGCGTCTTCCCTCAGCGGCACTGCAGCCAGTCCGCGCACCGAACTAGACAGATCGCATAAAAGCTACAGCCAAGGGTCTGGCCGGGCAAGGGAGAGGGTGGCGGACAGGGAGCGGGGAGGCAGGTTTTAGGTGGGCCGGGGGGTCAGGGAGGCAGGCCGAGGGGGAGGCTGGGGGCATCCACAGCCGCTGGAGGCCAGAGCCGGAGGGAGCCGAGCGCCTGCGTGAGGAGGGCGGTCTCACGCATTAAGGGAGGAGGCGGGTGGAGAGGGAGGGCTCCCAGTGAACAACTCTGGGGGCCAGGCAGCTGAGGGGGCCGGGGAGTTTCCCGGGGAAGCCCGAGTGACCCGTCGGGAGGTGCCACCGTGGGAAGGGGCCGAGTGTAAGCGGAGGGCGGAGGGCAGCACCGCGGCTTTTTATCGCAAGGATTTTTCCAGGCCGATGGAGCGCCGCGCAGGCAGTCTGGAGTCTGCGCGCGGCCGCCGGGGCGGCAAAGGGAGCGAGGAAGCCTTCTCCAGTAAAGCCACATGGAGCCGACGGGACCATCCGCATCCGGATCGAGCAACGCAACAGGGCGGGGTTCGTATGGTGAAAAGTAGAACCACATCTGGCGACGCTCCCGCCGGGGCCCTCGGGCCTGGGCGCGATCGAGCGCCAGGGGAGCCTCCACCCATGAGCATGCCGCCCCCGGGGTCGTCTACGGACACCTCCGGGGCGGGACGACGTTTGCACCGGTCTGAGGGGGGACAAGAAGGCACACCTAGAGTGCAGGACCAACCTACTGATCGCTCGGAGGCTCCCCAATCGGATACACGACACGCGCGGGAACACTCACCGCCAACACGCACGGCAGCACACGACACTCAAGCTGAGGGAGGGCAGGATAGACACCCGGCTGAGCAACTTGAGACGACCGCCGGTCAGCTTGAGACGACCGCCGGTCAGCTTGAGACGACCGCCGGGCAGCTTGAGACGACCGCCGGGCAGCAGCAGCAGCTGCAGGCCGGATTGGAGGGCGTGTCTTCATCTCCAGCTACCAGCGACCCACTTGCATCGTCGTCGCCATCGACATCTTCGTCTTCATCCTCGACGCCTTTGCCACCACAGCAGCCTTCTCCGCCACTAACAGGAGGGAGCGCGGCGGATCCGGAACCGGCTTCGACAGCGGCGGCGGCAAGCCAACCCCAGATGGCCAAGGGCGATGGGACTATCGCCAACGCCCCAGGGCAAGGGGGAGCAGCGGCACTCGAAGATCCAAAGCAAGCCCAGACCCCGTCGGGCAGTTCGGTACCGGCAAAAGGGGCAGACAGAGAAAAGGAGAGGAGGGAGAAAGCACGGCAACAGAAGGAAAGGGAGCAGGCGGGGGGCCACGCGGCACCTGAGGTGGTCGCGCGGGCCAGGGAGTCGGCCGAAAGCCTCATAAGGGAGCTCAGGAGCGGCCCATCGGGGCATTACAACCTGCGGGCCGACGGGGACTTCCCAGCGCTGCCGTCGCGAGGGACCCCGCAGCCGGACGTGGGCACTGGTGCGGCGGCGGCCGGCCCTTCGAGCGCAATGGGCAGCCTAGGCGGCGGGCAAAAGGAAAAGGACGGAGACCGGGGACCATGGCCGCCCCAGGGGCCACAGTCGGGCGAGTCGCCGGGGGGCGCACGGCCGAAAGGCGACGTGGAACAGCAGCTGGCGACCACTTCCGTGGGGACAGCCCTGTCAGTTTTGTCCGGGGTCCCTGCCCCAGTGCTCGAACTCAGGAAGACCCTGGCGCAACTGGGTGGCCAGCACCGACCTCTGCCGGCGCCCCGAGGGCTCACAAGCGTAGCGGATGGGGCGGTGGCAGCAGCTCAGGTGCCCGGAGACCCCCGGGGCAGTGAGGGACGCCTCGGCGGCTCGAGGTCCTACGCGCAGGCGACGGGCGGCAGAAGCCCGTGGTTTCGACGCACTTACCGGGCTCCCTTGTCCCAGGATTACGTGGAGGACGAACAGATGCTAGCCACGTATTACAACACCATGCGAGTGCAAGAGGAGGAGGCCCGCGCGGACAGGAAGTTCGTAGTGCGGTTGCGGTACAAGGGGGAGGCCGACAGCGTGTTCATGTCCAGGGAATATCTTGTGGGACATTTCCTGATCGGGAAGATGGAGGTTCCCTCCGCGGACCTGAGGGCGGTCAGCATTCCCCCTGGAATCCCAGAGGCAGACGTCATGTTCCGCTCCGAGGCGGCGTATCAGCAGTTCTGGGACAGCTGCCGAGCGGCTCAACGCACAAAGGACTCGGATTTTGATTTTCTGGAGCTGCAGCCCCTCTTCCGGGGAGAAACCCGGGTCGTGACAGTTTACCTGAGGTCCGGGGACGTCCCCAAGGAAGACATCTCGCGGCGGCTGGCCAGGGAAGGCCGAGTTTTGATGGAGCCGGAGGAAAAACGCGACGAATACGGTGTCTGGACCTGTGAGTACAAGTTGGTGATGGGGCTCGACAGGACCCCTGAGGGTCGCCTCCATCACCTGCCGAGGTACTTCTTCATGGGGGGAGAGCGCGCGACGGTCAGGTACAGCGGCCAACCCCCAGCGTGTTTCGTTTGCGGCGCCTACGACCACCTGCGGAGGGACTGCACGTCGCGCTTGTGCCCCAGATGCGGAGGGAAGGGCCACAGCACAGAGACCTGCGCGCGGGAGGTGTGCTGCAGCTTGTGCGGACGGGACGGGCACCCGTATCGCTGGTGCCCGGAGAGCTGGCGCAACACCAGGGATCCCGACAGGTACCAACAGGACTGGGAGGCAGAGTCCGAGAGGCGGCAGCGGAGGGAGGAGGAGGCCATCCGCCAGGCAGCGGCGGACGAGCGGCGATCGGAGTTCCGGCAGCTCGAAAGGTTAAGGGAGCAGGCGAGAGAGCATGGGAGGCAGAGGGAACTCGAGCGGGCCCAAACGAGGGACCAGGGACCTCCGAGCGGAGCGGATGTTCTCGCGGTTTTAGCAAGCAAGGACCGACAGCAGTCAGCGAAAGCGTCCCAGTCTTCCCGGCAGGGATGGGAGACCGTGAGCAGACGCAGGCAGGACACGAAGGGGGATCGGGCGGCACGGGCCACGCGGCCCGCACCAGCGCTTCAAACGAGCGCTAACCGATACGCCCTGTTGCAGAGCGGCTCGGAGGAGGAGGCGGAGGAGATGCAGCAAGGCGGGGAGCAGAACGCGCGCAGAGACGGCGACCGAGAGACCGCGGTCCAGGAGATGGAGTGGCTCTCGGGGTCGAAACGGGCCGATCAGCGCGATCCAAGAGGCAGCAAAAGAAAGCAGCGGTCGTCCGCAACAGGCCACGGGGCCCGAGCGGCAGAGGAAGAGCCCGCGAGCGACCAGGAGGAGCACAGCGGCGATCCGGCTGCAACAGTGACGCAGCAGTACCAACCGCTGGAGCAGCGTGTGAACAATCCGTACAAATCCAGGAGAGCGGAAGGCAAGGACCGCAAGGGCAGAAACGAACCTACCGATCAGAGAGGGGCTGGAGCCCCAAGCACAGCCCAGGCCGTCCCAGAGGCCGCAGATGCAGCCATGGACACCACACCGGCTCAGCCAAGCGTCGGCGAGAAGGGACAGCATGTTGCAGAGCAGGTAGCACGACCGGCCGCGGCGCCACGACCTGACGCGCCGCATGGCGCCGCAGCCGGCGAGCTTGGGTTGAGCGGAGCGGGAGCGAACGGAGCAGATCTCGACACCAGCAGCGAGACCCCTATACGTCCCTCGCAGACCCCACACACGACGCCGGCCACGTCGGAGGAAAGTGCAGGTAGCCCTGGAGGCGTCCCGCGAGACCAAACGGAGGCCTTGGGGGGAGGGGGTCCCGGTCCAGTCGGGGACGACGGGAGGGGCACGGGGTCCGAACCTCGGCCTCAGCCCGCTCCGCCGGACAAGGGGGAAGACCCGCTGCGGTCGCCGGGGCTGTCTGAGGCCGCCAGCCCCCATCGGGCCCACCCTCCCCCTGAAGCAGCCGCACCCCCGTCGACGCAGGCGGGGGGGGCGGAACAGAACGGCCTCCACCCATCGGGGGTGGCCGGGGACCAGAACGACGGCAGCCGGGAGAGCGGCGGCAGTGAGGCGGACGAGGAGGACATTGACGACGCCCTCCCCGCCCGCGACGACGCCCTCTCCGGTTCCAGCGAATCCCTGTAAAGGGCGAATTACCTACGTGCTCCTTAACGGCTCGCACCGGACTCACGCCACTCTCGACACATCGACTTTTGCCATCCGCCCGTCGCTCCTCTCGCACCAGACTTTTCCAACCCAACCAACCGACTGTCCCAGTATGGCCCAAGCGGAAGCGGCAGCCAATCCAGCCAGGACAGCGCCCGCGTGGCTCGATCTGCGCTTGGCGACGTGGAACGTAGGGGGCCTGCGCCAACCGGTCAGGAGGGCGGAGATCCTCCGGCATATCGCCAAGTTGGATCTGGACCTGGTGGTGCTCCAAGAGACTCATTTCCGGTCCGAGCAGGACAGGGCGGCCGGCCAGCGCCTCTGGGCTTGGGGGCCATCCCTGTGGTCCTACCGAACGGACGGGCAGGGTGGCGTGGCCGTCCTGCTGCGCCATTCGTCCCGCTGGACGGTGAGCAGGAAGATCGACGCGGAGCCGGGCCACCTGTTGGTCGTTGACCTCAACCTCAAGGGGGACACGCCGCAAGAGAACTTGGCGGTGCGGGTGTGCGCGGTCTACGGCCCGCAGGACCGCGACCGCAGGCGGGCGCTGTGGCCGACGCTGAAGGATTTCACAGCGGCGCCGGGTCCGACGTACGTGGTCCTGGGCGACTTTAACAACAGAGCTAGGCCGGAGGATCGGTGCGTGACGGTCCGCAGAGCGTCCAAAGAGGAGGGGGACGGACGGAGGGCGGAGTTGCGGCCGGCGGACCCGGAGCGCTTAAACGGAGAGGAGCGAGGACTGAATGCCTGGCTCCAGGACGAGAGGGGGCTCCGGGATGCGGCCCGGGAATCCGCGCCGACGTTGGACTATTACCCCACCGGAGGCCGGAGGCTGTTCGCGGAGGACTACGGCAACATGGAGGGGGCAACGCCCTTTACCTTTTTCCACCCTCGTTTCCGGTCGCGACTGGACCGCGTGTGGGCGAGCCCGGAGTTCCGCGTGGTCGGTTGCAGGACCCTCTTGACCCCCTGGTCCGCCCACGGCCTGTTTGAGGTGCGCATCCGAAACGAGCAGCCCGTTCCCCCCAGGAGGGGCACTTGGCGCATCCCGTATGAGTACGTCCAACTGGAGGAGGGGATCCGCGAGCTCGACAGGTCGTTGCGGGAGCATCTCGCTTGCGACCGCGACGGGGACAAGAGCGCCGCCGAGCACTGGGAAGCCACGAAGCGGCGGGTCCGTCAGTGGTGCCGCCAGCGCATGGGCCGCAGGAGGGACGCGGAACTGGCCCGCTACCACCGGGCCCTGTACAGGACCATCAGGGCGGAGACCGTCTTGGCAGCCGGGGGCGGCTGGGATGCGGAGCGGCTCCAGCAAGACCGAGAGCTGCTGAGGGCCTACCGGAAAGACCAGAGGGACCGCAGGGTGCGGGAGCTGCGCTGCAGGGCGCGTGGCCCGGCCCTCCTAAAAGGGGACTGGGAAAAGGACCGCCTGGGGAGCACCCGTCAGCCCATGGTCACGCTGAGGCAGAAGAGCACGGGCGCGCTGCTCACCCACCCTGCCGAGATGGCGCAGGAGATGGGGCTCTTCTACGGCGAGATCTTGCAGGGAGGGGACATCGATCCCCAGGGGCAGCAGGAATACCTGGCGGGCCTGACCGAGCTCCTCTGCCGCGATGGGGGCAGGCTGCACAGCGACGCCCCCGAAGTCCAGGCCCTGACCGACCCGGTGACCGAGCAGGACGTGCGGTGGGCCATAGGGAAGGGCAAGCCGAACTCCGCGCCGGGACCCGACGGACTCACGTACCGGTTCTATAAGAACCACGCGGACTCCCTGACGCCGGTGCTCACTCGCTTCTTCAACGAGGCCCTGGACAGGGGGGAACTGGCCCCCTCGTGCTACCAGGCGAGGGTCACGTTCCTCCCCAAGAAGGGGGATCTGTCGGACCCGGGCAACTGGAGGCCAATCACAGTTACCAACGTGGACTACCGGCTCCTCACCCGCGTGCTCAACCGGCGCCTGTCGTCTCTGGCGAGCCGCATCATGCACCCCTCGCAGACCAGCGCGGTGCCGGGCCGCAAGATCGCAGACTCCCTGGCCCTCTTGCGGGACTTGTTTTCGGAGGCGGGGGCCGGGAGGACCCCGTGCTTCCTGGTCGCCTGCGACCAATCCAAGGCGTTCGACAGGGTGCACCACGGGTATCTGTGGGCACTGTTGGCCGCCAAGGGGGTTCCCGCCCGTTTCATCGCCTGGCTCCAGGCCCTCTACAGCAAAGCGGAGGCCACCCCCGTGGTGGCGGGCTGGGCAGGGCCGACGCTTCCGCAGACCGGAGGGCTCAGGCAGGGCTGTCCCCTGAGCCCTCTCCTCTAC
>NW_025950118.1:0-10309 GCF_021028975.2 Sphaerodactylus townsendi | reverse complement strand
GGGCTGATGGGAATTGTAGTCCATAACATCTGGAGTGCCAAAGGTTCGCCACCCCTGCCCTAAAGGGTCACTGGTTGGCAGAAGCAAACAGAACCAAGTTCTAGCCCAGAAGTCTCCAACCTTTTTGAGCTATGTTATTCTGGCAGCGTGGTCGGTGCAGGGACAAAATGGCGGCCGCAAAATGGCGGCCGCAGCGGGGCGGAGACAGCCATAGAGGTTTTTCAAGAGAGGCTGGTTGGCCATCTGTCGGGAGTGCTTTGATTGAGTGTTCCTGCAACGCAGGGGGTTGGACTTGATGGCCCTTGGGAGTCTCTTCCAACTCTATGATTCTATGAATTCCTAGATGGCAAGGCCGGGAAATGCAAACAGTTACCTCGTTCCAGCTCAGAGACCCTTTCCAGCAGCGCGTTCAAAGCCGCCTCCGTCCTTTGCCGGTGGGTGGACGTCTCGTTGTGGAGCAAAGACTTCTCGTTCTCCAGCTCGGCCACTTTGCTGAGGAGGTGGCGCTCCAGGTCCCCCAGCCTCTTCTGGAGCATCTCTCGGAGATCGAGAGGCAGAGCGGCGTACGACACGTTGGCCCGGAGTTGATGCTGTCAGTGGGGGAGGGAGGGAACGGAAACAGACACCGTCGCTAACTGTGGCAATTACAGGTTATTAAGCACTGTTAGGCAACTTCCTAATAAAAGATACATAAATGGCTCAGCAGAGCTTGAGGTTATCTAAGGTCCTGGAAGCTGCCTGCGGAGCGCAGTACAGTTCTGAAGAAGAAGAAGAAGAAGAAGAAGAAGAAGAAGAAGAAGAAGAAGAAGAAGAAGAAGAAGAAGAAGAAGAAGAAGGAGGAGGAGGAGGAGGAGGAGGAGGAGGAGGAGGAGGAGGAGAAGAAGGAGAAGAAAGAGAAGAAGGAGAAGGAGAAGGAGAAGAAGAAGAAGAAGAAGAAGAAGAAGAGGAGGAGGAGGAGGAGGAGGAGGAGGAGGAGGAGTTTGGATTTATATCCTCCCTTTCTCTCCTGCAAGGAGACTCAAAGGGGCTTACAATCTTCTTTCCCTTCCCCCTCCCGCCACAACAAACACCCTGTGAGGTAGGTGGGGATGAGAGAGCTCTGGAGAACTGTGACTAGCCCAAGGTCACCCAGCTGCACAAGCTAACCTGGTTCACTAGAGAAGCCTCCACAGCTCAAGTGGCAGAGCGAGGAATCAAAACCCGGTTCCCCAGATTAGAGTGCACCTGCTCTTAACCACTACACCACGCTGGCTCTCTGTTCCTTTATAGCTGGACATGCCGGGGATAGAACCTGGGGCCTTTTAAGCATGAATCAAATGCTCTGCCCCTTCAGTATGATCCCTTTGCAAAGTATGGTGAATGAAAAAAAAAGGAATGTCCATTTTATGGCCTAATCAATAACATATCAATAATAATGACCAGTCAGTGTATTAAACTCCATTAAGGGGAAAAGGCCAACCAATGTGCTTGTGTTAAAACCATGTAATTCATCTCTCTTCAGGGGATTTCTGAAATTAATAATGCCAGCTTAGAATCCCATTATAAAATCACACACAGACACACACATTTCCATCAGCCTTATGGACTCTTGCAAATCCCGCTCGGACGCCCACGACAAATCCCCCAGACCAGATCAAGTGTCCTTTCTGAAGATCACTTTCAAAACTGGCTTTCGACAAGCGTTGGATGGAAAGACACCCAACCAGGGGGCGACTGAATGAAATAATATTCTGCATAGTCTAATGCAGTGGTTCTCAACCTGGGGGTCGCGACCCCTTTGGGGGGTCGAACGACCCTTTCACAGGGGTCACCTAAGACCATCGGAAAACAGTCTTTTTATATTTTATATATACCAATTTTATGGTTGGGGGTCACCACAACATGAGGAACTGTATTAAAGGGTCGCGGCAGGAGGAAGGTTGAAAACCACTGGGCTAATGGAAACAAACAAAGGGGGAGGGTGGTCTTGGCTGTTCTGGGTTTTCTGGGACAGGTGGCCATAGTCCGGTCGTTTTTGTTCCTAACATTTCACCTGTATGTGTGGCTGCATCTTCAAAGCCATGTCAAGTTAAGATGTGCTTCTCTGCATGGTATGAAGGATTCTTTATAAGACGTGAATCTTTATATCTAGAATATTTATCTGCCCAGAAACTAGCACAGATTGGGTGACGGGGAAAACCCCCAAGTCTCTATTTTTTGTTGTTGGTCTTGGTGGCTAGAACTGTGTTAAGGAAAAACCCAACCTTCTCAAAGACGTAGCTTAAAGGGGAACACAATCTAGAAACACGGGCTTTAAGCTAGGAATGTCCTCAAATACTGTGATGAATACATTCAAGTGTCATGATAAAAGCACATCAGTCAACAAACTAGGTCTGTGGACCATGAACTCTGTTCAGCTTATAGTGCGTCAGTAAGGAATCTGGCTTGTGTGTAAACTCGGCTGTGCACAGAGGGATATCTTTCCAAGATAGTGGTCCCGTTGGCCAGGTGACAGAAATGCGGCTCAACAAACTCCCTTTGGCTGTCAACGCTTCTACCTTGAAAATCTTATTGGCGCTACTGGAGTCTAGCTTTTCTACTGCAAACCAACATGGTCCACCCTCTGAAATGACTCAACAAACCATGGTTCAAATACACAGATATCACAACAATTTGCAATTGGGGCAAACTGCAGTTGACCAAGCAGCTAGAAACCCTAGTTTGAAATGCTAGTTCAACAAACCCCAATTTGCAAGATTCTCTGCCTTCGGTGGTGCCACTCGACTGAGGTTTCATCAAACCCCGTGAGTCGTGATTTCCAAACAGAGCACCCCAACCATTCTTCATCTCATCTTCCTACATCCATCCACTATTGTTTGCTCAGGGCAGGCAGCTGTTTCCACCCCCACAACAACGAAGATCTGGTAAGGCCTGATGAAATCGCTTCAAAACACAACCCTTTGATCACCGACATCACAAGTGTCAAAGGCCCAGAAGATTTACGCCGTCGGGCTTTCATGACTCAGAGCTTGCTGCATCGAATATTATGGGGTGCAAATCTACAGCAGATATATTTTACAGCTGATGGAGGAAAAAGGACCAGGTTTTCAAAGTTCCTGGCGCTACGTTATTGGCAATATGGGGTTCTTTTTCTGGGGAAGAAAAAGACTTCTGATTACGTACTTGTTCTTGACAGGAGTCATTGTCAATATCTTATCAGCGTGAGATTTCCCCCGTCCACGGTGGCGACGCTGTAGCGATCGCCAAGAGCTATTTCAAATGGATTGATGACTTTTGCATCGATTCCTTTAAAAAAACCAGTTTTCGGTTCTGTCTGCCAAGAAGCCAGCCAGATTGAAAGAGGAAACGTATCCTGCTGTAAATAATTTTATATTAGTAAGCCTTCAACACGGGAAGGTGAAGCTAAAACGTTCCCTCAGTTTCCATTCATTTTTTCCCCTTGATTCGGTGGGGTGTTTTCATTCTCAACATATATCCTGGCTCTCAGCAAATCAACTTTGTTCTTTTAAAGCGAACGCTCGAGTGTTGGCTCCGTTCGCCCGGGTCTTATGATTTGTGATGTCTACGCTACACTGCCAACCGTGCTCTTTGTCCGAGAACGGATTAAAAAGCGATGCCCCAAAACAACAAAACAGGGAAATAAAACCCGCAAATCCCCTCTTGATCCATTTGATTGGAAGACAACGAACAGAGCATCTGTTCCTTTCACGCTGCCAATGGGGAACTTGGAAGCACGGACAACCGAAGCCAGACCTGTGAACTTGTTGCGGCCGCTTTTCCCACAGGCCAAAACCTGCCATGCGCCTCTCCAAAAGATGGAGACCGCAAAGTCAATTTCCAGAATCCGGTTTTCTTCTCTTTCTCATAATCTCCAATATCTGGAAATGAGTTCTCTTTTCTGGAGAACATGGGAATGTGTTTCACTAGAAACACAAGCTGTAAAGGAGAGGTGAATATCACTGTAGAGATTCCGGGAAAGCGCGGTTGTTTATTTCAGTCTCCCACTGGGCTGCGACTGTGCTAATTACACCCTTGGTAATCTATTACATATATATTTAGGGGGGTGAGGTGGCGAAGCGCCTACGGTTGCCTGGAATAAGAGACGGCGGTTAGAAGTGCCACCCATCCGTGTGCACGCAGCAGAGAGAAGAGAGGCAGGAATATAATGAAGAAAGCCCCAAAGGCCGGTAACCTAGTAATCGAATCAGCAGTCGCGACGTTAACTTGGCAGACGAGAAACCAACATATCTGGCATGCCATTCTCGGTATGCTTCCTCTCTTCCCCCCTCCAAGAAACTGTACAGCCGCATTTGTGTGGTCTGGACACTTCTAGTGAGAGTGTCGCTGGGTGGAAAGAGCCATCAAATTGGCCAAATTGTTTGGCCATTGCCTGCCTCCGCATAGAAGAAGAGGAGGAGTTTGGATTTATATCCCCCCCTTTCCCCCTCCTGTAAGGAGACTCAAAGGGGCTCACAATCTCCTTTCCCTTCCTCCCCCACAACAAACACCCTGTGAGGTAGGTGGGGCTGACAGAGCTCCAAAGAACTGTGACTAGCCCAGGGTCACCCAGCTGGCATGTGTTGGAGTGCACAAGCTAATCTGGTTCCCCAGATAAGCCTCCACAGCTCAAGTGGCAGAACGGGGGAATCAAACCCTGTTCTCCAGATTAGAGTGCACCTGCTCTTAACCACAACACCACGCTGGCTACCTCAGAGGCCTACCATCCCAGTACAAACCTTCTTAGCTTCTGAGCTCAGACACAATCGGGCTAGCGTGGGCTGTCCAGGTCAGGAAAACGAGATGGGGGGTATTGCCAAGACCAAGTTCCTGTTACAGCTAATCCCTGCTATTGATTTATCACCACGCTAAGTGCTCTACAGAACAGACGCAGCGCTGTTGCCATCCACGCTGCTGAAAGGCAAGCAGCAAATTTCAGCAACGCTCACAGACTCGATCGAGCAAGTAAACCGTCCGTCACGCTTTCCGTTCCACCCCAACCGCCACGTTTCTTGTTTTTCTTTACATTGGATCTGCCTGCGGGCACAGTAACAGAGACACTTCCTGAGAGCAGCCCCCAGGAGTAAAGTTTTAAAGACGGGCTCCTTTTTTCCTAAGTATGCATGCTGTACCAGCGCTGAACTGCTGCCTATATTGAAGAGGAATATTGCAGCAAGAGGCTAACAGATTTATTGCAACTTGGGCAGTTGCGGTCTAGAGCTCATAACTAAATGTATCAGGTGTATAAGCAGAGTGAGCGTGGATACATACATATGTAGAGAGGTTGTGTGTCTGTGTTTTCTGTGTGTAGCTACACATATTGTGTTGCATTTACCCGCAACATTCGGGCTTTGCACAGAAATGTCGCAGATTGTTTACATATTGAGGCCCTTTTCTTCCTACTCGTACTTAGGTGTGTGAACACGGCCATGGGCTACCTGAGTGTGTTTGAGCTGTTGACCTTGCCCCAGCCATGGGAAATGGGTCCAGGTTGGGTCCGAAGATGGCCATGGACCCAGGCGAGCTCACGCGATGGGGAAAAAGATTGTCCCCAGCCTGCCACCACTATATAATTGTTCGTGGGTTTTTTTTAGGCTTGGCTTCCAGCACAGCCCTTCTGCTAGCATGTCCCAACCTGTGGGTCCCGTAAAGGTGTGGGGGAAGGCTTTTACAGTTCTTGATTTGGAGGATTATGGTTTTCTTTAGCGAATGACCGCCTTGAGTCAATGTGGACCCGTGGGTCTCACAGCCCAGACGGTTATGAATCGCTAGGTCTCCAAAACTGAGCTCTGCCTCTACCTGAATTCCCAAGGTTGGTTTCAGCACTGTGGACAGCACCCTGACCCCACCTTCAGGATCTTCTGGTAGGTCAACCGTCCCTCAAGATTGGGAACCACTAGGCTAGGCTGTCCCTAAATCAGGACTCTGCCAGTCCTCACTTCTAGGGCCAGTATTAGCACCAGGGGCCCTAAACTTGGCCGCACCTCCAGGTAGGTCACACTGCCCAAAAGGTTGGGATCCACTAGGGTAGATTGCCCCCAAACCTTGACTCTGCCTCCCTGTGGTCCTAGAGCTGGTTTCAGCCCTAGGGACAGGTTCCCCCAGCCTCACCTCTTAGTCCTTCTGGTGGATTACCCTGTTCAAAGGTTGTGAACCGCTAGGCTGAGCTACCCTCGACTCTGGACTCACCCCCCATCGGTCCCAGGTCTGGTTTCAGCCCCAGCAATGTCACCTCTAGGTCCTTCTGGAAGGCCACCCTGCTCAAAAGGCTGTGAACAGCTACCTCCAACCCTGTGATCCCTGCCCCCAGCCCGATAGCCCGTTTCAGCACCAAAGACAGCAATAGCGAGGGTCTTTTGGTAGGTCATGCCCAGAAGGTTGGGGAACATTAGACTCGGTTGCCCCAAAGTCTCGACTCTGCCCCCCACCCCCGGTCACAGGGCGGGTTTCTGCACCAGGGACAAGTCCCCAGATTCACCTCTGGGTCCTTGGGGTAGCCCACCCTGCCCAAAAGGTGGGGGACACCAGACTAGGATATCCCAAAGTCTCAATTCTTTCCCTCCCCTCTGTAGGAGGGTCAATTTCAGCACCAAGGACAGCACCAAGTAGCCTTTTGGTAGCTTACCCGGCCCCAATGGTTGGGGACTACTAGGCAAGGCTACCCTCAACTCTGTACTCACACCCCCCCCCCAGGTTCAGCACTAGGGATAGCACCAGTCGATTTCTGGTGGTTCAAATTGCCCAAAAGGTTGGGAACCACTAGGCAAGGCTACCCCCAGCAGGTAAGGCTACCCCCAGCTCTGTGCTTGCCCCCCACCCCGAGTCGATTTCAGCACCAGGGGCAGAAACAGCAGCCTTCTATTAGCTCACTCTGCCCCAGAAGGTTAGGAACCACTAGGGAATGCTACCCCCAGCTCTGCACCTAACTCCACCCTGAGTCCCAGAGCCGATTTCAGCACCAGGGACAGCAACAGCAACAGCCGCTTCCTGGTAGCTCCGCCTGCGCCCCAAGCTGGGAACCACTAGGCTGGGCTACCCCTAACTGTGCGCTCGCCCCCCGCCCCCCCTCCAGTCTGTTTTCAGCACCTCCCCCCCCCCCAAACGGCCTCACCTCCAGGTTCTCCAGGCGGTCCTTGAGGGCCTGCATGGTGCGGCTGAGCTGGTCGACCAGGCGAGCGGGATCCCGGGGCAGGTCGCCCATGGTGTCCTTGCCCTTGCCTGCCTCCTTCTTGAAGGGGGGCCCGCCGCCGCCCCCCTTGCCGTCGGGGCCGGCGGCCTCGCAGCGTCCCAGCTTGGCCGTCAGTTCGCGGATGGCGTCCCGCTGCTGGCCGAGCGTCTCCTTCTGGGCCAGGATGGTCTCCCGCAGGCGGAGCACGGCGGCCTTCAGCTCCTCCTCGGGGGGCGGCGCGGGGGGCAGCGGGCACGAGGCGTCCGGCGGCAGCGAGGTGCACACGAAGCGGCCCCCCGGCGCCGGCTCCGGGGGGGCGCCCGCCGCCCCCCACCAGGCCAACGCCAGCCCGGCCAAGAGGGCCAGCATGGCGAGGAGGGGCTCACTGGGCGCGCATCGCAGGGAGCGCTTGCACGGGTCGGATCCGGGCCCAAGGGTGCAGAGGGGGTGGGATCAGGACCCCCCAGGGCCAAGGGGGGGGCGGCTGTCCAGCCCCGCCGGCCAAACCCTTCGCCTTCCCTCTGCGCGCTCAGACTCTCCGGCGCGCTTGGCGAGTCCTTAAAAGGCTTAAGCCGGGCGGGGGTGGGAGAAACGGGCGGGGCCGGGTCGGCGCTGATTGGTCCCCGCCCCGCCTGCCCCGCCCCCAGGAGGGGGGGCAGAGCCATTGAGAGCGGGGCGCCCAAAAGAGAGCCCCCTCATTGGCTGAGGCGCGCGGCCGGGGAAAGTATGAAAAGGGGAAGTCAAGCGCGCAAGGGAGCAGAGGCGCGCCTCTCGGCTGCCAACTCCCGGGCGGGATATTCCTGGAGATTTGCGGGAGGGGTTCCAACCAGTGCTTATTCCGGTGGTCTTTTTTGGTAAGACTTCTCTCTTTTTTAATCACATGGAGCCAACTGGTGGTCAGCCTCGCAGGAAAGAGGAATCAAAACGGTTGCTTTTTGTTTATTTTATTTATTTTCATTTTATTGGCTTTATATCCCGCCCCGTCCCCGAAGAGCTCTGGGCGGGTTGCGACATCATTTAAAACGTTCAATATTCCTGAAAATATAAATCCTAATTTTAAAATTTAAAACCGGTTTACAAAATATTACAATAACACAGAACTGCTAATTAATTGATGGCGCAAATTAATCCTTTTAATCCCCCCCCGAAAGGGACCAAATCCAGCCCACTCTGATGGTCTGCAGCCCCTTCAAAAAAAACCCTGCAAGGTGGGCTCATTTTTCTCACTCTCTTTAACAGTAGAGAGAAAAGGGGGTGCCCTCACCCAGATGGCCCAGACGAACTTGATCCCAACAAATCTTCGAAGCTAAGTTGGGTTGTAACAGGTTAGCACGTGGATGGGAGACCACCAAGGAAGTGCAGGGTTGTTGTGCAGAGACAGGCAATGGCAAACCACCTCTATTCATCGCTTGGCTTGGAAACCCTCTTGGGTTTCAAGTTATTGGTTACCTGATCTAACTGGAGCATTCACAGGTTCCAGATTTAACTGGGTTTCACGTTATTGGTTCCCTGGTTATCCTCCAGCCCAAGCTTGGCAGTTCCTACACAGGTAAGGAGAGCTAAATGCTAAGTCTCAGAATCATTGAGTTGAAAGGGGCCACAGAGGCCATCTAGTCCAACCCCCTACTCAAATCAGGACCAGCCTAAGACATGTTTGTCCAAATGCTGCTTGAAGACACCCAGAGAGGAAGACCTTCCCACCTCCAGAGCAGCCAATTCCACTGCTGAATGTCTACTGAAAAAAATTTTCCCCTAATATCCAGCTGGTACATTTCTGCTTCTAATTTAAACCCATCATTGTGAATCCTGTTCTCTGCCGCCAACAGGAGCGACTCCCTCCTCTAAGTGACAGCCCTTCAAACACTTCAAGAGAGCCACCATCTCCCCACCTCAACCTCCTCTTTTCCAGACCAAACATTCCCAAATCTGTCAGCCTCCTACGGTTCGTTCTCTAGGCCTCCCGATCATCTTCGCCGCTCTCCTCTCACCTTGCCCCATCCTGGCTGCGTCGTTTTTAAATTTGAGAACAGCACACAGTCCTTCCAATACAGTCTGATCCTTGCCGTGCACAGTGGGACCGCGGTGTGTCAGGAACAAGATCGGATCACCTGCCCTCCGCCCGCTAGCACAGAGGGCATGGATGGCACAGACCAAAGAAGTGTTGAGTATTAAAGAACTACATCTTTCCCTTTGACAGGGAAGGTCAACCCAACTGCAGAGAATTTGTACTTGGAGCCTATGAGACAAGGCAGGGTGGGAACATGAACAAAGGCAGGTTGGCTGCCTAATATTAGCTGCCAGCGGTCTTCAGAGTTACTCAGAGTTTGCTCCTCCGTACAACAAGAAGACCCAAAACCAGACCTATTGCCTGTGAGCACAGCAGTATTAAAATGCCTGCACGGATGATGTTTGAGTGCTTATGAGGGTATAAATCTTAATTTTCTGTTCATTGGATTGGGGAGGGCAAAAGAAACCCCGAAAACAAACAGAGACAGTCTGCTGCCTTAGACGCCCGTCGATAATTAGGTGGTTAAAAAGAACCAGAATTGCCTCCCCCTCCCCCTCCCCGTTTCATTATTACTCATTTGGGCTGCTTTAATAGAGACGCCAGCCAAGAAAGCAATTCCTTTGCTCGTAATCGGGAAGGCGAACGCGCTTGTGAAAGTCCGCCGCCTATTTCACGACGTGATAAACACATCCCAAAAGAGAGTTTTCATCGAGGCAGTCGAGGGGATTTGAAAATTTCCTGACACAAATTGCCGGCGGGCAGATTCCCTGCTTCTCTGGGTTTTTTAATTTTTAATTTAGCATTGACAATTTCAGCCGCCTTCAAAAGGACGCCGTTCTCTTTGGAAGCGGCGTTGGCATTAGAGGGGCTGTCATTGGTCTGCCTTTGATGCACCTTTTATAATGCCTGGTCCCAATTCTTAGCTGCAAAGATGTACAATAAGCAGAAACTTGTGGATGCTCCAGTGAATGTTTTACCAACTAGACCCTGTATAGTACATGTAAACCATGTGTAGTAAATATTTTACCAACTAGACCCTGCATAGTACATGTAAACCATGTATAGTAAATGTTTTACCAACTAGACCCTGTATAGTACATGTAAACCATGTGTAGTAAATATTTTACCAACTAGAC